>NW_027066411.1:0-18667 GCF_032884065.1 Artemia franciscana
AAATGAAGATATTAGACTATTTTATAATTGCAAATGGTAACGAATGTGATTAAAGGCTCTTTTCCTATGTTAAAAGTTTTAGTTTTCGAGGGTAATAGCTACGCATGTTGAAAAAATGAAGATATTAGACTATTTTATGATTGCACATGGTAAAGAAAGTGCTTAAAGGCTCTTTTCCTATTTCAAAAGTTTTAGTTTTCGAGGGTAATAGCTACGTATGTTGAAAAAATGAAGATATTAGACTATTTTATGATTGCACATGGTAAAGAATGTGATTAAAATCTCTTTTCCTATGTCAAAAGTTTTAGTTTTCGAGGGTAATAGCTACGTATGTTGGAAAAATGAAGATATTGGACTATTTTATGATTGCACATGGTAAAGAAAGTGCTTAAAGGCTCTTTTCCTATTTCAAAAGTTTTAGTTTTCGAGGGTAATAGCTACGTATGTTGAAAAAATGAAGATATTAGACTATTTTATCATTGCAAATGGTAAAGAATGTGATTAAAGGCTCTTTTCCTATTTCAAAAGTTTTCGTTTTCGAGGGTAATAGCTACGTATGTTGGAAAAATGAAGATATTAGACTATTTTATGATTGCACATGGTAAAGAATGTGATTAAAGGCTCTTTTCCTATGTTAAAAGTTTTAGTTTTCGAGGGTAATAGCTACGTATGTTGAAAAATGAAGATATTAGACTATTTTATGATTGCAAATGGTAAAGAATGTGATTAAAGGCTCTTTTCCTTTGTCAAAAGTTTTAGTTTTCGAGGGTAATAGCTACGTATGTTGGAAAAATGAAGATATTAGACTATTTTATGATTGCAAATGGTAAAGAATGTGATTACAGGCTCTTTTCCTATGTCAAAAGTTTTAGTTTTCGAGGGTAATAGCTACGAATGTTGAAAAAATGAAGATATTAGACTATTTTATGATTGCAAATGGTAAAGAATGTGATTAAAGGCTCTTTTCCTATGTCAAAAGTTTTAGTTTTCGAGGGTAATAGCAACGTATGTTGAAAAAATGAAGATATTAGACTATTTTATAATTGCAAATGGTAACAAATGTGATTAAAGGGTCTTTTCCTATGTCAAAAGTTTTAGTCTTCGAGGGTAATAGCTACGTATGTTGGAAAAATGAAGATATTAGACTATTTTATGATTGCACATGGTAAAGAATGTGATTAAAGGCTCTTTTCCTATGTCAAAAGTTTTAGTTTTCGAGGGTAATAGCTACGTATGTTGGAAAAATGAAGATATTAGACTATTTTATAATTGCACATGGTAAAGAAAGTGCTTAAAGGCTCTTTTCCTATTTCAAAAGTTTTAGTTTTCGAGGGTAATAGCTACGTATGTTGAAAAAATGAAGATATTAGACTATTTTATGATTGCAAATGGTAAAGAATGTAATTAAAGGCTCTTTTCCTATGTCAAAAGTTTTAGTTTTCGAGGGTAATTATTACGTATGTTGAAAAAATGAAGATATTAGACTATTTTATGATTGCACATGGTAAAGAAAGTGCTTAAAGGCTCTTTTCCTATTTAAAAAGTTTTAGTTTTCGAGGGTAATAGCTACGTATGTTGAAAAAAATGAAGATATTAGACTATTTTATGATTGCAAATGGTAAAGAATGTGATTAAAGGCTCTTTTCCTATGTCAAAAGTTTTAGTTTTCGAGGGTAATAGCTACGTATGTTGGAAAAATGAAGATATTAGACTATTTTATGATTGCACATGGTAAAGAATGTGATTAAAGGCTCTTTTTCTATGGCAAAAGTTTTATTTTTGGAGGGTAATAGCTACGTATGTTGAAAAAATGAAGATATTAGACTATTTTATGATTGCACATGGTAAAGAAAGTGCTTAAAGGCTCTTTTCCTATTTCAAAAGTTTTAGTTTTCGAGGGTAATAGCTACGTATGTTGAAAAAATGAAGATATTAGACTATTTTATGATTGCAAATGGTAAAGAATGTGATTAAAGGCTCTTTTCCTATGTCAAAAGTTTTAGTTTTCGAGGGTAATAGCTACGTATGTTGGAAAAATGAAGATATTAAACTATTTTATGATTGCACATGGTAAAGAAAGTGCTTAAAGGCTCTTTTCCTATTTCAAAAGTTTTAGTTTTCGAGGGTAATAGCTATGTATGTTGAAAAAATGAAGATATTAGACTATTTTATGATTGCAAATGGTAAAGAAAGTGATTAAAGGCTCTTTTCCTATTTCAAAAGTTTTCGTTTTCGAGGGTAATAGCTACGTTTGTTGGAAAAATGAAGATATTACACTATTTTATGATTGCACATGGTAATGAATGTGATTAAAGGCTCTTTTCCTATGTCAAAAGTTTTAGTTTTCGTGGGTAATAGCTACGTATGTTGAAAAAATGAAGATATTAGACTATTTTATAATTGCAAATGGTAACGAATGTGATTAAAGGCTCTTTTCCTATGTCAAAAGTTTTAGTTTTCGAGGGTAATAGCTACGTATGTTGAAAAAATGAAGATATTAGACTATTTTATAATTGCAAATGGTAACGAATGTGATTAAAGGCTCTTTTCCTATGTCAAAAGTTTTAGTTTTCGACGGTAATAGCTATGTATGTTGGAAAAATGAAGATATTAGACTATTTTATGATTGCACATGGCAAAGAATGTGATTAAAGGCTCTTTTCCTATGTCAAAAGTTTTAGTTTTCGAGGGTAATAGCTACGTATGTTGGAAAAATGAAGATATTAGACTATTTTATGTTTGCACATGGTAAAGAAAGTGCTTAAAGGCTCTTTTCCTATTTCAAAAGTTTTAGTTTTCGAGGGTAATAGCTACGTATGTTGAAAAAATGAAGATATTAGACTATTTTATGATTGCAAATGGTAAAGAATGTCATTAAAGGCTCTTTTCCTATGTCAAAAGTTTTAGTTTTCGAGGGTAATAGCAACGTATGTTGGAAAAATGAAGATATTAGACTATTTATGATTGCACATGGTAAAGAAAGTGCTTAAAGGCTCTTTTCCTATTTAAAAAGTTTTAGTTTTCGAGGGTAATAGCTACGTATGTTGAAAAATGAAGATATTAGACTATTTTATGATTGCAAATGGTAAAGAATGTGATTAAAGGCTCTTTTCCTATGTCAAAAGTTTTAGTTTTCGAGGGTAATAGCTACGTATGTTGGAAAAATGAAGATATTAGACTATTTTATGATTGCACATGGTAAAGAATGTGATTAAAGGCTCTTTTTCTATGGCAAAAGTTTTATTTTTGGAGGGTAATAGCTACGTATGTTGAAAAAATGAAGATATTAGACTATTTTATGATTGCACATGGTAAAGAAAGTGCTTAAAGGCTCTTCTCCTATTTCAAAAGTTTTAGTTTTCGAGGGTAATAGCTACGTATGTTGAAAAAATGAAGATATTAGACTATTTTATGATTGCAAATGGTAAAGAATGTGATTAAAGGCTCTTTTCCTATGTCAAAAGTTTTAGTTTTCGAGGGTAATAGCTACGTATGTTGGAAAAATGAAGATATTAAACTATTTTATGATTGCACATGGTAAAGAAAGTGCTTAAAGGCTCTTTTCCTATTTCAAAAGTTTTAGTTTTCGAGGGTAATAGCTACGTATGTTGAAAAAATGAAGATATTAGACTATTTTATGATTGCAAATGGTATAGAAAGTGATTAAAGGCTCTTTTCCTATTTCAAAAGTTTTCGTTTTCGAGGGTAATAGCTACGTATGTTGGAAAAATGAAGATATTACACTATTTTATGATTGCACATGGTAATGAATGTGATTAAAGGCTCTTTTCCTATGTCAAAAGTTTTAGTTTTCGAGGGTAATAGCTACGTATGTTGAAAAAATGAAGATATTAGACTATTTTATGATTGCAAATGGTAAAGAATGTGGTTAAAGGCTCTTTTCCTATGTCAAAAGTTTTAGTTTTCGAGGATAATAGCTACGTATTTTGAAAAAATGAAGATATTAGACTATTTTATAATTGCACATGGTAAAGAATGTGATTAAAGGCTCTTTTCATATGTCAAAAGTTTTAGTTTTCGAGGATAATAGCTACGTATGTTGGAAAAATGAAGATATTAGACTATTTTATGATTGCATATGGTAAAGAAAGTGCTTAAAGGCTCTTTTCCTATTTCAAAAGTTTTAGTTTTTGAGGGTAATAGCTACGTATGTTGATAAAATGAAGATATTAGACTATTTTATAATTGCAAATGGTAAAGAATGTGATTAAAGGCTCTTTTCCTACGTCAAAAGTTTTAGTTTTCGAGGGTAATAGCTACGTATGTTGAAAAAATGAAGATATTAGACTATTTTATGATTGCAAATGGTAAAGAATGTGATTAAAGGCTCTTTTCCTATGTCAAAAGTTTTAGTTTTCGAGGGTAATAGCTACGTATGTTGGAAAAATGAAGATATTAAACTATTTTATGATTGCACATGGTAAAGAAAGTGCTTAAAGGCTCTTTTCCTATTTCAAAAGTTTTAGTTTTCGAGGGTAATAGCTACGTATGTTGAAAAAATGAAGATATTAGACTATTTTATGATTGCAAATGGTAAAGAAAGTGATTAAAGGCTCTTTTCCTATGGCAAAAGTTTTAGTTTTCGAGGGTAATAGCTACGTATGTTGGAAAAATGAAGATATTAGACCATTTTATGATTGAACATGGTAAAGAATGTGATTAAAGGCTCTTTTCCTATGTCAAAAGTTTTAGTTTTCGAGGGTAATAGCTACGTATGTTGAAAAAATGAAGATATTAGACTATTTTATGATTGCAACTGGTAAAGAATGTGATCAAAGGCTCTTTTTCTATTTCAAAAGTTTTAGTTTTCGAGGGTAATAGCTACGTAGGTTGAAAAAATGAAGATATTAGACTATTTTATAATTGCAAATGGTAACGAATGTGATTAAAGGCTCTTTTCCTATGTCAAAAGTTTTAGTTTTCGAGGGTAATAGCTACGTATGTTGGAAAAATGAAGATATTAGACTATTTTATGATTGCACATGGTAAAGAATGTGATTAAAGGCTCTTTTCCTATGTCAAAAGTTTTAGTTTTCGAGGGTAATAGCTACGTATGTTGGAAAAATGAAGATATTAGACTATTTTATGATTGCACATGGTAAAGAAAGTGCTTAAAGGCTCTTTTCCTATTTCAAAAGTTTTAGTTTTCGAGGGTAATAGCTACGTATGTTGGAAAAATGAAGATATTAGACTATTTTATGATTGCACATGGTAAAGAATGTGATTAAAGGCTCTTTTCCTATGTCAAAAGTTTTAGTTTTCGAGGGTAATAGCTACGTATGTTGGAAAAATGAAGATATTAGACTATTTTATGATTGCAAATGGTAAAGAATGCGATTAAAGGCTCTTTTCCTATGTCAAAAGTTTTAGTTTTCGAGGGTAATAGCTACGTATGTTGGAAAAATGAAGATATTAGACTATTTTATGATTGCAAATGGTAAAGAATGTGATTAAAGGCTCTTTTCCTATTTCAAAAGTTTTAGTTTTCGAGGGTAATAGCTACGTATGTTGAAAAAATGAAGATATTAGACTATTTTATGATTGCAAATGGTAAAGAATGTGATTAAAGGCTCTTTTCCTATTTCAAAAGTTTTCGTTTTCGAGGGTAATAGCTACGTATGTTGAAAAAATGAAGATATTAGACTATTTTATGATTGCAAATGGTAAAGAATGTGATTAAAGGCTCTTTTCCTATGTCAAAAGTTTTAGTTTTCGAGGGTAATAGCTACGTATGTTGAAAAAATGAAGATATTAGACTATTTTATGATTGCAAATGGTAAAGAATGTGATTAAAGGCTCTTTTCCTATGTCAAAAGTTTTAGTTTTCGAGGGTAATAGCTACGTATGTTGAAAAAATGAAGATATTAGACTATTTTATAATTGCAAATGGTAAAGAATGTGATTAAAGGCTCTTTTCCTATGTCAAAAGTTTTAGTTTTCGAGGGTAATAGCTACGTATGTTGAAAAAATGAAGATATTAGACTATTTTATAATTGCAAATGGTAACGAATGTGATTAAAGGCTCTTTTCCTATGTCAAAAGTTTTAGTTTTCGAGGGTAATAGCTACGTATGTTGAAAAAATGAAGATATTAGACTATTTTATGATTGCAAATGGTAAAGAATGTGATTAAAGGCTCTTTTCCTATTTCAAAAGTTTTAGTTTTCGAGGGTAATAGCTACGTATGTTGAAAAATGAAGATATTAGACTATTTTATGATTGCAAATGGTAAAGAATGTGATTAAAGGCTCTTTTCCTATTTCAAAAGTTTTAGTTTTCGAGGGTAATAGCTACGTATGTTGAAAAAATGAAGATATTAGACTATTTTATGATTGCACATGGTAAAGAAAGTGCTTAAAGGCTCTTTTCCTATTTCAAAAGTTTTAGTTTTCGAGGGTAATAGCTACGTATGTTGAAAAAATGAAGATATTAGACTATTTTATGATTGCAAATGGTAAAGAATGTGATTAAAGGCTCTTTTCCTATTTCAAAAGTTTTAGTTTTCGAGGGTAATAGCTACGTATGTTGGAAAAATGAAGATATTAGACTATTTTATGATTGCACATGGTAAAGAATGTGATTAAAGGCTCTTTTCCTATTTCAAAAGTTTTAGTTTTCGAGGGTAATAGCTACGTATGTTGAAAAAATGAAGATATTAGACTATTTTATGATTGCAAATGGTAAAGAATGTGATTAAAGGCTCTTTTCCTATGGCAAAAGTTTTAGTTTTCGAGGGTAATAGCTACGTATGTTGGAAAAATGGAGATATTAGACTATTTTATGACTGCATATGGTAAAGAAAGTGCTTAGAGGCTCTTTTTCTATTTCAAAAGTTTTAGTTTTCGAGGGTAATAGCTACGTATGTTGAAAAAATGAAGATATTAGACTATTTTATGATTGCACATGGTAAAGAAAGTGCTTAAAGGCTCTTTTCCTATTTCAAAAGTTTTAGTTTTCGAGGGTAATAGCTACGTATGTTGAAAAAATGAAGATATTAGACTATTTTATGATTGCAAATGGTAAAGAATGTGATTAAAGGCTCTTTTCCTATGTCAAAAGTTTTAGTTTTCGAGGGTAATAGCTACGTATGTTGAAAAAATGAAGATATTAGACTATTTTATGATTGCAAATGGTAAAGAATGTGATTAAAGGCTCTTTTCCTATTTCAAAAGTTTTCGTTTTCGAGGGTAATAGCTACGTATGCTGGAAAAATGAAGATATTAGACTATTTTATGATTGCACATGGTAAAGAATGTGATTAAGGGCTCTTTTCCTATTTCAAAAGTTTTCGTTTTCGAGGGTAATAGCTACGTATGCTGAAAAAATGAAGATATTAGACTATTTTATGATTGCAAATGGTAAAGAATGTGCTTAAAGGCTCTTTTCCTATGGCAAAAGTTTTAGTTTTCGAGGGTAATAGCTACGTATGTTGAAAAAATGAAGATATTAGACTATTTTATGATTGCAAATGGTAAAGAATGTGCTTAAAGGCTCTTTTCCTATGGCAAAAGTTTTAGTTTTCGAGGGTAATAGCTACGTATGTTGAAAAAATGAAAATATTAGACTATTTTATGATTGCAAATGGTAAAGAATGTGATTAAAGGCTCTTTTCCAATGTCAAAAGTTTTAGTTTTCGAGGGTAATAGCTACGTATGTTGAAAAAAAGAAGATATTAGACTATTTTATGATTGCAAATGGTAAAGAATGTGATTAAAGGCTCTTTTCCTATTTCAAAAGTTTTCGTTTTCGAGAGTAATAGCTACGTATGTTGGAAAAATGAAGATATTAGACTATTTTATGATTGCACATGGTAAAGAATGTGATTAAAGGCTCTTTTTCTATGGCAAAAGTTTTAGTTTTCGAAGGGTAATACCTACGTATGTTGAAAAAATGAAGATATTAGACTATTTTATAATTGCAAATGGTAACCAATGTGATTAAAGGCTCTTTTCCAATGTCAAAAGTATTAGTTTTCGAGGGTAATAGCTACGTATGTTGAAAAAATGAAGATATTAGACTATTTTATGATTGCAAATGGTAAAGAATGTGATTAAAGGCTCTTTTCCTATTTCAAAAGTTTACGTTTTCGAGAGTAATAGCTACGTATGTTGGAAAAATGAAGATATTAGACTATTTTATGATTGCACATGGTAAAGAATGTGATTAAAGGCTCTTTTTCTATGGCAAAAGTTTTAGTTTTCGAAGGGTAATAGCTACGTATGTTGAAAAAATGAAGATATTAGACTATTTTATAATTGCAAATGGTAACCAATGTGATTAAAGGCTCTTTTCCTATGTCAAAAGTTTTAGTTTTCGAGGGTAATAGCTACGTATGTTCAAAAAAAGAAGATATTAGACTATTTTATGATTGCACATGGTAAAGAATGTGCTTAAAGGCTCTTTTCCTATGGCAAAAGTTTTCGTTTTCGAAGGTAATAGCTACGTATGTTGGAAAAATGAAGATATTAGACTATTTTATTATTGCACATGGTAAAGAATGTGATTAAAGGCTCTTTTCCTATGTCAAAAGTTTTAGTTTTCGAGGGTAATAGCTACGTATGTTGGAAAAAAGAAGATATTAGACTATTTTATGATTGCACATGGTAAAGAAAGTGCTTAAAGGCTCTTTTCCTATTTAAAAAGTTTTAGTTTTCGAGGGTAATAGCTACGTATGTTGAAAAAATGAAGATATTAGACTAGTTTATGATTGCAAATGGTAAAGAATGTGATTAAAGGCTCTTTTCCTATTTCAAAAGTTTTCGTTTTCGAGGGTAATAGCTACGTATGTTGGAAAAATGAAGATATTAGACTATTTTATGATTGCACATGGTAAAGAATGTGATTAAAGGCCCTTTTCCTATGTCAAAAGTTTTAGTTTTCGAGGGTAATAGCTACGTATGTTGAAAAAATGAAGATATTAGACTATTTTATGATTGCAAATGGTAAAGAATGTGATTAAACGCTATTTTCCTATGTCAAAAGTTTTAGTTTTCGAGGGTAATAGCTACGTATGTTGAAAAAATGAAGATATTAGACTATTTTATGATTGCACATGGTAAAGAATGTGATTAAAGGCTCTTTTCCTATGTCAAAAGTTTTAGTTTTCGATGGTAATAGCTACGTATGTTGGAAAAATGAAGATATTAGACTATTTTATGATTGCACATGGTAAAGAAAGTGCTTAAAGGCTCTTTTCCTATTTCAAAAGTTTTAGTTTTCGAGGGTAATAGCTACGTATGTTGAAAAAATGAAGATATTAGACTATTTTATGATTGCAAATGGTAAAGAATGTGATTAAAGGCTCTTTTCCTATGTCAAAAGTTTTAGTTTTCGAGGGTAATAGCTACGTATGTTGGAAAAATGAAGATATTAGACTATTTTATGATTGCACATGGTAAAGAAAGTGCTTAAAGGCTCTTTTCCTATTTCAAAAGTTTTAGTTTTCGAGGGTGATAGCTACGTATGTTGAAAAAATGAAGATATTAGACTATTTTATGATTGCAAATGGTAAAGAATGTGATTAAAGGCTCTTTTCCTATTTCAAAAGTTTTCATTTTCGAGGGTAATAGCTACGTATGTTGGAAAAATGAAGATATTAGACTATTTTATGATTGCACATGGTAAAGAATGTGATTAAAGGCTCTTTTCCTATTTCAAAAGTTTTTGTTTTCGAGGATAATAGCTACGTATGTTCGAAAAATGAAGATATTAGACTATTTTATGATTGCACATGGTAAAGAATGTGATTAAAGGCTCTTTTCCTATGTCAAAAGTTTTAGTTTTCGAGGGTAATAGCTACGTATGTTGAAAAAATGAAGATATTAGACTATTTTATGATTGCAAATGGTAAAGAATGTGATTAAAGGCTCTTTTCCTATTTCAAAAGTTTTCGTTTTCGAGGGTAATAGCAACGTATGTTGGAAAAATGAAGATATTAGACTATTTTATGATTGCACATGGTAAAGAATGTGATTAAAGGCTCTTTTCCTATGTCAAAAGTTTTAGTTTTCGAGGGTAATAGCTACGTATGTTGAAAAAATGAAGATATTAGACTATTTTATGATTGCAAATGGTAAAGAATGTGATTAAAGGCTCTTTTCCTATGTCAAAAGTTTTAGTTTTCGAGGGTAATAGCTACGTATGTTGAAAAAATGAAGATATTAGACTATTTTATGATTGCAAATGGTAAAGAATGTGATTAAAGGCTCTTTTCCTATGTCAAACGTTTTAGTTTTTGAGGGTAATAGCTACGTATGTTGAAAAAATGAAAATATTAGACTATTTTATGATTGCACATGGTAAAGAATGTGATTAAGGGCTCTTTTCCTATGTCAAAAGTTTTAGTTTTCGAGGGTAATAGCTACGTATGTTGATAAAATGAAGATATTAGACTATTTTATGATTGCACATGGTAAAGAATGTGATTAAAGGCTCTTTTCCTTTTTCAAAAGTTTAAGTTTTCGAGGGTAATAGCTACGTATGTTGGAGAAATGAAGATATTAGACTATTTTATGATTGCACATGGTAAAGAATGTGCTTAAAGGCTCTTTTCCTATGGCAAAAGTTTTCGTTTTCGAGGGTAATAGCTACGTATGTTGGAAAAATGAAGATATTAGACTATTTTATGATTGCACATGGTAAAGAATGTGATTAAAGGCTCTTTTCCTATGTAAAAAGTTTTAGTTTTCGAGGGTAATAGCTGCGTATGTTGGAAAAATAAAGATATTAGACTATTTTATGATTGCACATGGTAAAAAATTGCTTAAAGGCTCTTTTCCTATTTCAAAAGTTTTAGTTTTCGAGGGTAATAGCTACGTATGTTGAAAAAATGAAGATATTAGACTATTTTATGATTGCAAATGGTAAAGAATGTGATTAAAGGCTCTTTTCCTATTTCAAAAGTTTTCGTTTTCGAGGGTAATAGCTACGTATGTTGGAAAAATGAAGATATTAGACTATTTTATGATTGCACATGGTAAAGAATGTGATTAAAGGCTCTTTTCCTATGTCAAAAGTTTTAGTTTTCGAGGGTAATAGCTACGTATGTTGGAAAAATGAAGATATTAGACTATTTTATGAATGCACATGGTAAAGAAAGTGCTTAAAGGCTCTTTTCCTATTTCAAAAGTTTTAGTTTTCGAGGGTAATAGCTACGTATGTTGGAAAAATGAAGATATTAGACTATTTTATGATTGCACATGGTAAAGAAAGTGCTTAAAGGCTCTTTTCCTATTTCAAAAGTTTTAGTTTTCGAGGGGTAATAGCTACGTATGTTGAAAAAATGAAGATATTAGACTATTTTATGATTGCAAATGGTAAAGAATGTGATTAAAGGCTCTTTTCCTATTTCAAAAGTTTTCGTTTTCGAGGGTAATAGCTACGTATGTTGGAAAAATGAAGATATTAGACTATTTTATGATTGCAAATGGTAAAGAATGTGATTAAAGGCTCTTTTCCTATTTCAAAAGTTTTCGTTTTCGAGGGTAATAGCTACGTATTTTGGAAAAATGAAGATATTAGACTATTTTATGATTGCACAGGGTAAAGAATGTGATTAAAGGCTCTTTTCCTATGTCAAAAGTTTTAGTTTTCGAGGGTAATAGCTACGTATGTTGAAAAAATGAAGATATTAGACTATTTTATGATTGAAAATGGTAAAGAATGTGATTAAAGGCTCCTTTCCTATGTCAAAAGTTTTAGTTTTCGATGGTAATAGCTACGTATGTTGAAAAAATGAAGATATTAGACTATTTTATGATTGCATATGGTAAAGAATGTGATTAAAGGCTCTTTTCCTATGTCAAAAGTTTTAGTTTTCGAGGGTAATAGCTACGTATGTTGAAAAAATGAAGATATTAGACTATTTTATGATTGCACATGGTAAAGAAAGTGCTTAAAGGCTCTTTTCCTATTTCAAAAGTTTTAGTTTTCGAGGGTAATAGCTACGTATGTTGAAAAAATGAAGATATTAGACTATTTTATGATTGCAAATGGTAAAGAATGTGATTAAAGGCTCTTTTCCTATGTCAAAAGTTTTAGTTTTCGAGGGTAATAGCTACGTATGTTGAAAAAATGAAGATATTAGACTATTTTATAATTGCAAATGGTAACGAATGTGATTAAAGGCTCTTTTCCTATGTCAAAAGTTTTAGTTTTCGAGGGTAATAGCTACGTATGTTGATAAAATGAAGATATTAGACTATTTTATAATTGCAAATGGTAACGAATGTGATTAAAGGCTCTTTTCCTATGTCAAAAGTTTTAGTTTTCGAGGGTAATAGCTACGTATGTTGGAAAAATGAACATATTAGACTATTTTATGATTGCACATGGTAAAGAAAGTGCTTAAAGGCTCTTTTCCTATTTCGAAAGTTTTAGTTTTTGAGGTTAATAGCTACGTATGTTGAAAAAATGAAGATATTAGACTATTTTATGATTGCAAATGGTAAAGAATGTGATTAAAGACTCTTTTCCTATGTCAAAAGTTTTAGTTTTCGAGGGTAATAGCTACGTATGTTGAAAAATGAAGATATTTGACTATTTTATAATTGCAAATGGTAACGAATGTGATTAAAGGCTCTTTTCCTATGTCAAAAGTTTTAGTTTTCGAGGGTAATAGCTACGTATGTTGAAAAAATGAAGATATTAGATATTTTATAATTGCAAATGGTAACGAATGTGATTAAAGGCTCTTTTCCTATGTCAAAAGTCTTAGTTTTCGGGGGTAATAGCTACGTATGTTGGAAAAATGAAGATATTAGACTATTTTATTGTTGCACATGGTAAAGAAAGTGCTTAAAGGCTCTTTTCCTATTTCAAAAGTTTTAGTTTTCGAGGGTAATAGCTACGTATGTTGAAAAAATGAAGATATTAGACTATTTTATGATTGCAAATGGTAAAGAATGTGATTAAAGGCTCTTTTCCTATGTCAAAAGTTTTAGTTTTCGAGGGTAATAGCTACGTATGTTGAAAAAATGAAGATATTAGACTATTTTATAATTGCAAATGGTAACGAATGTGATTAAAGGCTCTTTTCCTATCTCAAAAGTTTTAGTTTTCGAGGGTAATAGCTATGTATGTTGAAAAATGAAGATATTAGACTATTTTATGATTGCTAATGGTAAAGAATGTGATTAAAGACTCTTTTCCTATGTCAAAAGTTTTAGTTTTCGAGGGTAATAGCTACGTATGTTGAAAAAATGAAGATATTAGACTATTTTATAATTGCAAATGGTAACGAATGTGATTAAAGGCTCTTTTCCTCTGTCAAAAGTTTTAGTTTTCGAGGCTAATAGCTACGTATGTTGAAAAAAATGAAGATATTAGACTATTTTATAATTGCAAATGGTAACGAATGTGATTAAAGGCTCTTTTCCTATGTCAAAAGTTTTAGTTTTCGAGGGTAATAGCTACGTATGTTGATAAAATGAAGATATTAGACTATTTTATAATTGCAAATGGTAACGAATGTGATTAAAGGCTCTTTTCCTATGTCAAAAGTTTTAGTTTTCGAGGGTAATAGCTACGTATGTTGGAAAAATGAAGATATTAGACTATTTTATGATTGCACATGGTAAAGAAAGTGCTTAAAGGCTCTTTTCCTATTTCAAAAATTTTAGTTTTCGAGGGTAATAGCTACGTATGTTGAAAAATGAAGATATTAGACTATTTTATAATTGCAAATGGTAACGAATGTGATTAAAGGCTCTTTTCCTATGTCAAAAGTCTTAGTTTTCGAGGGTAATAGCTACGTATGTTAGATAAATGAAGATATTAGACTATTTTATGATTGCACATGGTAAAGAAAGTGCTTAAAGGCTCTTTTCCTATTTCAAAAGTTTCAGTTTTCGAGGGTAATAGCTACGTATGTTGAAAAAATGAAGATGTTAGACTATTTTATGATTGCAAATGGTAAAGAATGTGATTAAAGGCTCTTTTCCAATGTCAAAAGTTTTAGTTTTCGAGGGTAATAGATACGTATGTTGATAAAATGAAGGTATTAGACTATTTTATGATTGCAAATGGTAAAGAATGTGATTAAAGACTCTTTTCCTATGTCAAAAGTTTTAGTTTTCGATGGTAATAGCTACGTATGTTGAAAAAATGAAGATATTAGACTATTTTATAATTGCAAATGGTAACGAATGTGATTAAAGGCTCTTTTCCTATGTCAAAAGTTTTAGTTTTCGAGGGTAATAGCTACGTATGTTGAAAAAATGAAGATATTAGACTATTTTATAATTGCAAATGGTAACGAATGTGATTAAAGGCTCTTTTCCTATGTCAAAAGTTTTAGTTTTCGAGGGTAATAGCTACGTATGTTGGAAAAAAGAAGATATTAGACTATTTTATGATTGCACATGGTAAAGAAAGTGCTTAAAGGCTCTTTTCCTATTTCAAAAGTTTTAGTTTTCGAGGGTAATAGCTACGTATGTTGAAAAAATGAAGATATTAGACTATTTTATGATTGCAAATGGTAAAGAATGTGATTAAAGGCTCTTTTCCTATTTCAAAAGTTTTAGTTTTCGAGGGTAATAGCTAAGTATGTTGAAAAAATGAAGATATTAGACTATTTTATGATTGCAAATGGTAAAGAATGTGATTAAAGGCTCTTTTCCTATGTCAAAAGTTTTAGTTTTCGAGGGTAATAGCTACGTATGTTGAAAAAATGAAGATATTAGACTATTTTATAATTGCAAATGGTAACGAATGTGATTAAAGGCTCTTTTCCTATGTCAAAAGTTTTAGTTTTCGAGGGTAATAGCTACGTATGTTGAAAAAAATGAAGATATTAGACTATTTTATAATTGCAAATGGTAACGAATGTGATTAAAGGCTCTTTTCCTATGTCAAAAGTTTTAGTTTTCGAGGGTAATAGCTACGTATGTTGGAAAAATGAAGATATTAGACTATTTTATGATTGCACATGGTAAAGAAAGTGCTTAAAGGCTCTTTTCCTATTTCAAAAGTTTTAGTTTTCGAGGGTAATAGCTACGTATGTTGAAAAAATGAAGATATTAGACTATTTTATGATTGCAAATGGTAAAGAATGTGATTAAAGGCTCTTTTCCTATGTCAAAAGTTTTAGTTTTCGAGGGTAATAGCTACGTATGTTGGAAAAATGAAGATATTAGACTATTTTATATTGCACATGGTAAAGAAAGTGCTTAAAGGCTCTTTTCCTATTTCAAAAGTTTTAGTTTTCGAGGGTAATAGCTACGTATGTTGAAAAAATGAAGATATTAGACTATTTTATGATTGCAAATGGTAAAGAATGTGATTAAAGGCTCTTTTCCTATTTCAAAAGTTTTCATTTTCGAGGGTAATAGCTACGTATGTTGGAAAAATGAAGATATTAGACTATTTTATGATTGCACATGGTAAAGAATGTGATTAAAGGCTCTTTTTCCTATTTCAAAAGTTTTAGTTTTCGAGGGTAATAGCTACGTATGTTGAAAAATGAAGATATTAGACTATTTTATGATTGCACATGGTAAAGAATGTGATTAAAGGCTCTTTTCCTATGTCAAAAGTTTTAGTTTTCGAGGGTAATAGCTACGTATGTTGAAAAAATGAAGATATTAGACTATTTTATGATTGCAAATGGTAAAGAATGTGATTAAAGGCTCTTTTCCTATGTCAAAAGTTTTAGTTTTCGAGGGTAATAGCTACGTATGTTGGAAAAAAGAAGATATTAGACTATTTTATGATTGCACATGGTAAAGAATGTGATTAAAGGCTCTTTTCCTATGTCAAAAGTTTTAGTTTTCGAGGGTAATAGCTACGTATGTTGAAAAAATGAAGATATTAGACTATTTTATAATTGCAAATGGTAACGAATGTGATTAAAGGCTCTTTTCCTATGTCAAAAGTTTTAGTTTTCGAGGGTAATAGCTACGTATGTTGAAAAAATGAAGATATTAGACTATTTTATGATTGCAAATGGTAAAGAATGTGATTAAAGGCTCTTTTCCTATGTCAAAAGTTTTAGTTTTCGAGGGTAATAGCTACGTATGTTGAAAAAATGAAGATATTAGACTATTTTATAATTGCAAATGGTAACGAATGTGATTAAAGGTCTTTTCCTATGTCAAAAGTTTTAGTTTTCGAGGGTAATAGCTACGTATGTTGATAAAATGAAGATATTAGACTATTTTATGATTGCACATGGTAAAGAATGTGATTAAAGGCTCTTTTCCTATTTTCAAAAGTTTAGTTTTCGAGGGTAATAGCTACGTATGTTGAAAAAATGAAGATATTAGACTATTTTATGATTGCAAATGGTAAAGAATGTGATTAAAGGCTCTTTTCCTATGTCAAAAGTTTTAGTTTTCGAGGGTAATAGCTACGTATGTTGGAAAAATGAAGATATTAGACTATTTTATGATTGCACATGGTAAAGAATGTGATTAAAGGCTCTTTTCCTATGTAAAAGTTTTAGTTTTCGAGGTAATAGCTACGTATGTTGAAAAAATGAAGATATTAGACTATTTTATGATTGCAAATGGTAAAGAATGTGATTAAAGGCTCTTTTCCTATTTCAAAAGTTTTAGTTTTCGAGGGTAATAGCTACGTATGTTGAAAAAATGAAGATATTAGACTATTTTATGATTGCAAATGGTAAAGAATGTGATTAAAGGCTCTTTTCCTATTTCAAAAGTTTTCGTTTTCGAGGGTAATAGCTACGTATGTTGGAAAAATGAAGATATTAGACTATTTTATGATTGCACATGGTAAAGAATGTGATTAAAGGCTCTTTTCCTATGTCAAAAGTTTTAGTTTTCGAGGGTAATAGCTACGTATGTTGGAAAAATGAAGATATTAGACTATTTTATGAATGCACATGGTAAAGAAAGTGCTTAAAGCTCTTTTCCTATTTCAAAAGTTTTAGTTTTCGAGGGTAATAGCTACGTATGTTGGAAAAATGAAGATATTAGACTATTTTATGATTGCACATGGTAAAGAAAGTGCTTAAAGGCTCTTTTCCTATTTCAAAAGTTTTAGTTTTCGAGGGGTAATAGCTACGTATGTTGAAAAAATGAAGATATTAGACTATTTTATGATTGCAAATGGTAAAGAATGTGATTAAAGGCTCTTTTCCTATTTCAAAAGTTTTCGTTTTCGAGGGTAATAGCTACGTATGTTGGAAAAATGAAGATATTAGACTATTTTATGATTGCAAATGGTAAAGAATGTGATTAAAGGCTCTTTTCCTATTTCAAAAGTTTTCGTTTTCGAGGGTAATAGCTACGTATTTTGGAAAAATGAAGATATTAGACTATTTTATGATTGCACAGGGTAAAGAATGTGATTAAAGGCTCTTTTCCTATGTCAAAAGTTTTAGTTTTCGAGGGTAATAGCTACGTATGTTGAAAAAATGAAGATATTAGACTATTTTATGATTGAAAATGGTAAAGAATGTGATTAAAGGCTCCTTTCCTATGTCAAAAGTTTTAGTTTTCGATGGTAATAGCTACGTATGTTGAAAAAATGAAGATATTAGACTATTTTATGATTGCAAATGGTAAAGAATGTGATTAAAGGCTCTTTTCCTATTTCAAAAGTTTTCATTTTCGAGGGTAATAGCTACGTATGTTGGAAAAATGAAGATATTAGACTATTTTATGATTGCACATGGTAAAGAATGTGATTAAAGGCTCTTTTCCTATGTCAAAAGTTTTCGTTTCGAGGGTAATAGCTACGTATGTTGGAAAAATGAAGATATTAGACTATTTTATGATTGCACATGGTAAAGAATGTGATTAAAGGCTCTTTTCCTATGTCAAAAGTTTTAGTTTTCGAGGGTAATAGCTACGTATGTTGAAAAAATGAAAATATTAGACTATTTTATGATTGCAAATGGTAAAGAATGTGATTAAAGGCTCTTTTCCTATTTCAAAAGTTTTCGTTTTCGAGGGTAATAGCAACGTATGTTGGAAAAATGAAGATATTAGACTATTTTATGATTGCACATGGTAAAGAATGTGATTAAAGGCTCTTTTCCTATGTCAAAAGTTTTAGTTTTCGAGGGTAATAGCTACGTATGTTGAAAAAATGAAGATATTAGACTATTTTATGATTGCAAATGGTAAAGAATGTGATTAAAGGCTCTTTTCCTATGTCAAAAGTTTTAGTTTTCGAGGGTAATAGCTACGTATGTTGAAAAAATGAAGATATTAGACTATTTTATGATTGCAAATGGTAAAGAATGTGATTAAAGGCTCTTTTCCTATGTCAAACGTTTTAGTTTTCGAGGGTAATAGCTACGTATGTTGAAAAAATGAAGATATTAGACTATTTTATAATTGCAAATGGTAACCAATGTGATTAAAGGCTCTTTTCCTATGTCAAAAGTTTTAGTTTTCGAGGGTAATAGCTACGTATGTTGAAAAAAAGAAGATATTAGACTATTTTATGATTGCACATGGTAAAGAATGTGCTTAAAGGCTCTTTTCCTATGGCAAAAGTTTTCGTTTTCGAAGGTAATAGCTACGTATGTTGGAAAAATGAAGATATTAGACTATTTTATTATTGCACATGGTAAAGAATGTGATTAAAGGCTCTTTTCCTATGTCAAAAGTTTTAGTTTTCGAGGGTAATAGCTACGTATGTTGGAAAAAAGAAGATATTAGACTATTTTATGATTA
>NW_027066412.1:0-18662 GCF_032884065.1 Artemia franciscana
AACTTGCGAATATACAACATTCTTTGCTGTCCCATTGTCTTTGCATATAAATAGATTGTCAGGTTTACCGACTCTTGAACATGCAACATATAATGGTCCATGGAAAACAATCTGTATTCAGATCTATACCTCATGATTCTAATGATTGCCCTTGAGCTTTGTTGATGGTGATTGCTAATCGACCATTTCCCTGTCCCGGTGTCCCGGTCGTCATTTACATCCCCCTGTTTCCCCCGGTGTCCCCGTTGTAGTTGTGTCCCTGTGTCCCGGTCGTCATTTATATTCCCTGTGTCCCGGGTCCCGGTCATCATTTGTATCCCGGTGTCCCGGTCTGTATATACATTCGTTTTTTAGTTTTGTTTTTTCTCCTTTATTTTTTCCTTTTTTTTTCTTTTTTAGCTTATTTAGATTTTTAGATTTTTTAGTTTTTTTTTATTAGTTTTTAGTTTTTATTTCTTTTTAGTTTTTTTGTCCCGGTCGTCATTTATATCCCCCCTGTTTCCCCCGGTGTCCCCCGTTGTAGTTGTGTCCCTGTGTCCCGGTCGTTATTTATATTCCCTGTGTCCCGGTCGTCATTTGTATCCGGTGTACCGGTCTGTATATACATTCGTTTTTTAGTTTTGTTTTTCTCCTTTATTTTTTTCCTTTTTTTTTCTTTTTTAGTTTATTTAGATTTTTAGATTTTTTAGTTTTTTTATTAGTTTTTAGTTTTTTTTTTTCTTTTTAGTTTTTTTGTAGTTTTTACCTTCTTTTTAGTTTTGTTAATTTTTTTTTTTACTTGTGTCCTGGTCGTCATTTATACTCCCTGTGTCCCGGTGCTTTGTTGATTGCTAATCGAACATTCCTTTTGTCCTGGTCGCTTTCTCTTTGAGTGTCGTCATTTATTTTTTTCTTTTTTAGTTCTTTTAGTTTTTACCTTTTTTAGTTTTTTTTTAGTTTTTAGTTTTTTTAGTTTTTTACCTTTTTTTAGTTTTTTTAGTTTTTTTAGTTTTTTAGCTTTTTTATTTTTTTTATTAGTTTTTAGTTTTTTTGTAGTTTTTGCCTTTTTTTAGTTTTTTTAGTTTTTTAGCTTTTTTATTAGTTTTTAGTTTTTTTTGTAGTTTTTGCCTTTTTTAGTTTTTTTAGTTTTTTTAGCTTTTTTATTTTTTTTATTAGTTTTTAGTTTTTTTTGTAGTTTTGGCCTTTTTTTAGTTTTTTCAGTTTTGACGTCACCTGATCCAGTTTTTTCAGGTGACGTCACCTGATCCACGATCCACAGATCCACAGACAACTTATTTTTATATATATAGATAGTTTTTTTTTTTTTTTACTTATGTCCTGGTCGTCATTTATACTCCCTGTGTCCCGGTGCTTTGTTGATTGCTAATCAAACATTCCTTTTGTCCTGGTCGCTTTCTCTTTGAGTGTCGTCATTTATTAGTTTTTTCCTTTCTTTTTTAGTTTTTTATTGGTTTTTACCTTTATTTTAGCTTATTTTTCAGTTTTTTCCTTTTTTTTAGTTTTTTTTTATTTTTTATTTTTTTTAGTTTTTTACCTTTTTTTAGTTTTTTTTAGTTTTTTTAGTTTTTTAGCTTTTTACTTTTTTTATTAGTTTTTAGTTTTTTTTTTGTAGTTTTTGCCTTTTTTTAGTTTTTTCAGTTTTTTTTTAGTTTTTATTGGTTTTTACCTTTATAGTTTTTTTAGTTTTTTAGCTTTTTTATTTTTTTTATTAGTTTTTAGTTTTTTTTGTAGTTTTTGCCTTTTTTAGTTTTTTCAGTTTTGACGTCACCTAATCCAGTTTTTTCAGGTGACGTCACCTGACACATCCATCCATCCATCCATCCACAGACAACTTATTTTTATATATATAGATATATCTATATTCACAGGTGGGACATAGGGACACAACTACAATGGCGCGTAACTATTATGGCGCGTAACCGACTTACGCGCGCGGGGGGGCTTGGGGGGGGCGCGAAGCGCCCCCACCAACTAGGTGTTGGGGTGGCGCGAAGCGCCACCCCAACAGCTAGTATATATATATATATATATATATATATATATATATATATATAATATATATATATATATACTAGCTGTTGGGGTGGCGCTTCGCACCACCCCAACACCTAGTTGGTGGGGGCGCTTCGCGCCCCCCCCCAAGCCCCCCCGCGCGCGTAAGTCGTTACGCGCCATAATAGTTACGCGCCATTGTAGTTGTGTCCCTATGTCCCACCTGTGAATATAGATTATATATATATATATGGTTTTAACTACGTAAAACTTGCGAATATACAACATTCTTTGCTGTCCCATTGTCTTTGCATATAAATAGATTGTCAGGTTATCCCCCTGTTTCCCCCCGGTGTCCCCGTTGTAGTTGTGTCCCTGTGTCCCGGTCGTCATTTATATTCCCTGTGTCCCGAGTCCCGGTCGTCATTTGTATCCCGGTGTCCCGGTCTGTATATACATTCGTTTTTTAGTTTTGTTTTTCTCCTTTATTTTTTTCCTTTTTTTTTTCTTTTTTAGCTTATTTAGATTTTTAGATTTTTTAGTTTTTTTTATTAGTTTTTAGTTTTTATTTCTTTTTAGTTTTTTTGTCCCGGTCGTCATTTATATCCCCCTGTTTCCCCCGGTGTCCTCGTTGTAGTTGTGTCCCCTGTGTCCCGGTCGTTATTTATATTCCCTGTGTCCCGGTCGTCATTTGTATCCCGGTGTACCGGTCTGTATATACATTCGTTTTTTAGTTTTGTTTTTCTCCTTTATTTTTTTCCTTTTTTTTTCTTTTTTAGTTTATTTAGATTTTTAGATTTTTTAGTTTTTTTATTTAGTTTTTAGTTTTTTTTTCTTTTTAGTTTTTTTGTAGTTTTTACCTTCTTTTTAGTTTTGTTATTTTTTTTTTTTACTTGTGTCTTGGTCGTCATTTATACTCCCTGTGTCCCGGTGCTTTGTTGATTGCTAATCGAACATTCCTTTTGTCCTGGTCGCTTTCTCTTTGAGTGTCGTCATTTATTTTTTTCTTTTTTAGTTCTTTTAGTTTTTACCTTTTTTAGTCTTTTTTTAGTTTTTAGTTTTTTTAGTTTTTTACCTTTTTTTAGTTTTTTTAGTTTTTTAGCTTTTTTATTTTTTTTATTAGTTTTTAGTTTTTTTGTAGTTTTTGCCTTTTTTTTAGTTTTTTTAGCTTTTTTATTTTTTTATTAGTTTTTAGTTTTTTTTTGTAGTTTTTGCCTTTTTTTTAGTTTTTTCAGTTTTGACGTCACCTGATCCAGTTTTTTCAGGTGACGTCACCTGATCCACGATCCACAGACAACTTATTTTTATATATATAGATAGTTTTTTTTTTACTTATGTCCTGGTCGTCCATTTATACTCCCTGTGTCCCTGTGCTTTGTTGATTGCTAATCGAACATTCCTTTTGTCCTGGTCGCTTTTCCTCTTTGAGTGTCGTCATTTATTAGTTTTTTCCTTTTTTTTTTTAGTTTTTTATTGGTTTTTACCTTTATTTTAGCTTATTTTTCAGTTTTTTCCTTTTTTTTAGTTTTTTTTTATTTTTTATTTTTTTTAGTTTTTTACCTTTTTTTAGTTTTTTTTTAGTTTTTTTAGTTTTTTAGCTTTTTTACTTTTTTTATTAGTTTTTAGTTTTTTTTTGTAGTTTTTGCCTTTTTTTAGTTTTTTCAGTTTTTTTTTTTAGTTTTTTATTGGTTTTTACCTTTATAGTTTTTTTAGTTTTTTAGCTTTTTTATTTTTTTTATTAGTTTTTAGTTTTTTTTGTAGTTTTTGCCTTTTTTTAGTTTTTTCAGTTTTGACGTCACCTGATCCAGTTTTTTCAGGTGACGTCACCTGACACATCCATCCACACATCCACAGACAGACAGACAACTTATTTTTATATATATAGAAGATATATATATATATATATATATATATATATATATATATCTATCAATCTTATCTATCTATATATAAAAATAAGTTGTCTGTGTGTGGATCTGTGGATCAGGTGACGTCATGTTTGTCCGCATATGACGTCTGAATTATTTCACACTAATACAAAGAAGAAAAAAAACTAAAAAAGGTAAAAACTACAAAAAAAACTAAAAAGAAAAAAACTAAAAAAGCTAAAAAACTAAAAAAAAAACTAAAAAAAGGTAAAAATCTAATAACTAAAAAAAAACTGAAAAAAATAAAAAAAGGCAAAAACTACAAAAAAAATAAAAACTAATAAAAAAACTAAAAAAGCTAAAAAACTAAAAAAACTAAAAAAAACTAAAAAAAGGTAAAAAACTAAAAAAAACTAAAAACTAAAAAAGAAAAAAACTAAAAAAAAGGAAAAAACTGAAAAAATAAAAGAGAAAAAGAAAACTAAAAAAATATGAATAAATATATATAAAAATAAGTTGTTTGTGGGTATGTCTGTCTGTCTGTCTGTCGAGTGACGTCGTGTTTGTCCGCATATGACGTCTGAATTATTTCACACTAATACAAAAGAAGAAAAAAAAACTAAAAAAGGTAAAAACTACAAAAGAAACTAAAAAGAAAAAAAACTAAAAAAGCTAAAAAACTAAAAAAACTAAAAAAAGGTAAAAAACTAAAAACTAAAAAAAACTAAAAAAAGGCAAAAACTAAAAAAAAACTAAAACTAATAAAAAAACTAAAAAAGCTAAAAAAACTAAAAAAAACTAAAAAAACTAAAAAAAGGTAAAAAAAAAACAAACTAAAAACTAAAAAAGAAAAAACTAAAAAAAAGGAAAAAACTGAAAAAATAAGAGAAAAAGAAAACTAAAAAAATATTAATAAATATAAAAAAGTAAAAAAAATGGTAAAAACTACAAAAAAACTAAAAACTAATAAAAAAACTAAAAAATCTAAAAATCTAAATAAACTAAAAAAGTTAAAAACATATATATATATATATATATATATATATATATATATATATATATATATATATATATTCACAGGTGGGACATAGGGACACAACTACAATGGCGCGTAACTAATATGGCGCGTAACGACTTACGCGCGCGGGGGGGGGCTTGGGGGGGCGCGAAGCGCCCCCACCAACTAGGTGTTGGGGTGGCGCGAAGCGCCACCCCAACAGCTAGTATATATATATAGATAAGTTGTATGTATGCATGTTTGTTTGTTTGTGACTTTGCATTTGTCGTCATTATAAGTATATAAGGCTTCGTATATGACGTCATTATAAGATGACACTACTAAACTGGACACCAGGACACAATGACGACCGG
Organism: Artemia franciscana; assembly: GCF_032884065.1. Lineage (NCBI taxonomy): Eukaryota > Metazoa > Arthropoda > Branchiopoda > Anostraca > Artemiidae > Artemia > Artemia franciscana. The sequence goes on from NW_027066412.1 coordinate 5,232, forward strand.
AACACTCAAAGAGAAATTACAGACACATTTACAGGGGTGGGGGAGCCTAAAATCGTGGAAAAGCTTAGATTGAAGGGATCGAGATGAAACTTGGTGGGAAAATATGCAGAAGTCTTAGATACGTGATTTAAAAAATTGGAATGGATCCGCCCTATTAGGGGGAGGGGGTTAATTCTGAAAAAATTAGAAAAATGACAAATTTTTAACTTACGAAGAAGTAATCGGACCTTCATGAAACGTCATATTTAGAAGGGCCTCATAACTCAGATCTCTTAATTTAAATCTCAACCGGATCCAGTGTAATTGGGGCAGCTGGGGGGGGACGAAATCTTAGAAAATACTTAAAGCGTTGAGATCAGGATGAAACTGAATCGGAAGAATAAAAATCTGTCTAAGATACGTGACTGATATAACCGGACCGGATCTTCTCTCTTTGGTGGAGTTGGGGGGGGGGGGCTAATTTTGAAAATTGAGGTATTTGTAACTTACAAAAGGGTGACCAGAGCTTAATGAAACTTGAAACTTGTGCTTTAACGTTCTAATTTTAAATTCTGACCAGAAACTGTGACATTGGGGGGATATGGAGGAGGAAATCGGAATTCTTGGAAAACTTGAAAATTGGGTATTTTTATCTTATGAATAGGTGATCGGATCTTAATGAAATTCGATATTTAGGAGGAATTCATGTCTCAGAGCTCTTATTTGAAATCCCGACCAGAATTTTCGACATTGAGGGTGTTGGAGGGGGAAACCTTGGAAAACACTTGGAGTGAGGAATGGGGATGAAGCTTGTTGGATAGAATAAGCAAATGTCCCTTGATACGTGATTGACGGAACCGTGCTGGATTCGCTCTCTTTGGGGGAGTTGGGTGGAGGGGTTCAGTGATTTGGCCACCTTTGGAGGGGACGTGCCAGGACGATGAAAATTGGTAAGCGTGTCAGGGAGCTGAACAAATTGACTTGATAAAGTCGTTTTCCCCAGATTCGACCATCTGGGGGGCTAAGGGGAGAGAAAAAATTAGAAAAAAATTAGGTTTTGATAACTTACGAGTGGGTGATAAGATCTTAGTGAATTTTGATATTTAGAAGGACATCGTGACTCAGAGCTCTTATTTTAAATGCTGACCGGCATTAAGCCTCTTATATTCCTTTTAAATCAAGTTATTGATTCATAGAATTTTGTTAGACCTCATACCATATGATCTCTTGGCTCTTAACTCTTCTTGCCTCGTCACAAGGACCATATGAGCTCTTAGCTCTTGTTTTGGTTTCTTTTTATTAATTTGTTTTCTTTTTTGGTTTTTCTTCCTTTTTTTAGTTTTTTTTCTTTTTTAGTTTTTCCCTTTTTTGTTTTTTTTTCTTGTTTTAGTTGTTCTTTTTTTGTTTTTCGTTTTTTCCTTTTTCTGTTTTTAGTTTTTTTCCTTTTTTTTAATTTTTTTTCTTGTTTAGTTTATCTTTTTTTTAGTTTTGTAGCTTTTAATTTTTTTAGCTTTTTTTCTTTTTAGTTTTTTACCTTTTTATTTTTTCATTTAAAATCTTAGGTTTTTTTCATTTTTTAGTTTTTTCTTTGCTTCTTTTTTTCTTTTTTAGTTTTTTTCTTATTTTTATTTTATAGATTTTTTAGTTTTTTTAGTTTTTTTTCTTTTATTTTCTTAGTTTTTTACCTTTTTTTTATTTTTTTGTTTTCATTTTCTTCTTTATTTTTCAGGACGTCATGTGTAAACCCTCCAACATACAAAAAAACAAAGATACTTTAATTTTTATTACTTTTTTGGTGTTTTCTATTTTTAGTTTTGTAGCTATTTTTTAAGTTTTTCTCTTTTAGTTTTTTTATTTTTTTCTTTTATAGTTTAATTAGTTTCTTAGCTTTTTTAGTTTTTTTTTCTTTTTAGTTTTTTTTAGTTTTTACCTTCTTTTTGTTTTTTGTTTTTATTTCCTTCTTCATTTTTCAGATATCACATGGAAACCCTCAAATATACAAAAAAAATAAACATGCTTTAACATTTTTCTTCTTTTTTTAGTTTTGTAGCTTTTTAAGTTTTTCTTAGTTTGTTTTTTAGATTTTTACCTTTTTCCCAATTTTCTTAATTTTTCAAGTTTTTTTCTTACTAGGTTTTTCTTAGTTTTTTTTTTTTACTTTTTCTCTTTTATTCTTTTTTAACTTTTATTATTTTTTTCTTTTTTTCTTTTTAGTCTTAGTTTTTTACCTTCTCAATTTTTTTCTTTTTTTAGTTTTCTTTTTATTCTTTATTTTTCAGACCTCATATGCTGGCAAGTGGGTGGGGGGCGTTTCGTGCCCCCCAGCCCCCCCGCGCGCGTAAGTCGTTACGCACCGTATTAGTTATGCGCCATTGTAGTTGTGTCCCTGTGTCCCACCTGTGAATATTATACATATATATATATATATATATATATATATATATATATATATATATATATATATATATATATATATATATATATATATATATATATATATATATATCTATCAATCTATCTATCTATATATATAAAAATAAGTTGTCTGTGTGTGGATCTGTGGATGGATCAGGTGACGTCATGTTTGTCCACATATGACGTCTGAATTATTTCACACTAATACAAAAGAAGAGAAAAACCAAAAAAGGTAAAAACTACAAAAAAAACTAAAAAGAAAAAAAACTAAAAAAGCTAAAAAACTAAAAAAAACTAAAAAAAGGTAAAAATCTAATAACTAAAAAAAACTGAAAAAAATAAAAAAAGGCAAAAACTACAAAAAAATAAAAACTAATAAAAAAACTAAAAAAGCTAAAAACTAAAAAAAACTAAAAAAAAAAACTAAAAAAAGGTAAAAAACTAAAAAAAACTAAAAACTAAAAAAGAAAAAAACTAAAAAAAAGGAAAAAACTGAAAAATAAAAGAGAAAAAGAAAACTAAAAAAATATGAATAAATATATATAAAAATAAGTTGTTTGTGGGTTATGTCTGTCTGTCTGTCTGTCGAGTGACGTCGTGTTTGTCCACATATGACGTCTGAATTATTTCACACTAATACAAAAGAAGAAAAAAAACTAAAAAAGGTAAAAACTACAAAAAAAACTAAAAAGAAAAAAACTAAAAAAGCTAAAAAACTAAAAAAAACTAAAAAAAGGTAAAAAACTAAAAACTAAAAAAAACTGAAAAAACTAAAAAAAAGGCAAAAACTAAAAAAAAAACTAAAAACTAATAAAAAAACTAAAAAGCTAAAAAAACTAAAAAAACTAAAAAAACTAAAAAAAGGTAAAAAACAAAAAAAAAACTAAAAACTAAAAAAGAAAAAACTAAAAAAAAGGAAAAAACTGAAAAATAAGAGAAAAAGAAAACTAAAAAAAATATTAATAAATAAAAAAAATATAAATATAAATATAATATAAATTAGCAATCAACAAAGCACCGAGACACAAATGACGACCGGGACACAGGGAGTATAAATGACGACCAGGACATAAGTAAAAAAAAAACAAAAAAAAACTAAAAAAAATGGTAAAAACTACAAAAAAACTAAAAACTAATAAAAAAACTAAAAATCTAAAAATCTAAATAAACTAAAAAAGAAAAAAAAAAAAAAAAGGAAAAAAATAAAGGAGAAAACAAAACTAAAAAACGAATGTATATACAGACCGGACACCGGGATACAAATGACGACCGGGACACAGGGAATATAAATGACGACCGGGACACAGGGACACAACTACAATGGGGGACGCCGGGGGGCACAGGGGGATATAAATGACGACCGGGACACCGGGACACAAGGAATATAAATGACGCCCGGGACACTCAAAGAGAAATCACAGACTGGAACACCGGGACACAAATGACGACCGAGACACAGGGAATATAAATGACGACCGGGACACAGGGACATAACTACAAAGGGGACGCCGGGGTGCACAGGGGGATATATAAATGACGATGGCGACTCAGGGAATGGTCGATTAGCAATCACCATCAACAAAGCTCAAGGGCAATCATTAGAATCATGAGGTATAGATCTGAATACGGATTGTTTTCTCATGGACCATTATATGTTGCATGTTCAAGAGTCGGTAAACCTGAAAATCTATTTATATGCACAGACAATGGGACAGCAAAGAATGTTGTATATTCGCAAGTTTTACGTAGTTAAAAACATATATATATATATATATATATATATATATATATATATATATAATATATATATATATATATATATATATATATATATATATATATATATATATATATATATATATATATATATCTATATTCACAGGTGGGACATAGGGACACAACTACAATGGCGCGTAACTAATATGGCGCGTAACGACTTACGCGCGCGGGGGGGCTTGGGGGGGGCGCGAAGCGCCCCCACCAACTAGGTGTTGGGGTGGCGCGAAGCGCCACCCCAACAGCTAGTTTATATATATATATATATATATATATATATATCTATCTATCTATATAAAAATAAGTTGTCTGTCTGTCTGTGGATGGATGGATGGATGTGTCAGGTGACGTCACCTGAAAAAACTGGATTAGGTGACGTCAAAACTGAAAAAACTAAAAAAAGGCAAAAACTACAAAAAAAACTAAAAACTAATAAAAAAAATAAAAAAGCTAAAAAACTAAAAAAACTATAAAGGTAAAAACCAATAAAAAACTAAAAAAAAAACTGAAAAAACTAAAAAAAGGCAAAAACTACAAAAAAAAACTAAAAACTAATAAAAAAAGTAAAAAAGCTAAAAACTAAAAAAACTAAAAAAACTAAAAAAGGTAAAAAACTAAAAAAAATAAAAAATAAAAAAAAACTAAAAAAAAGGAAAAAACTGAAAAATAAGCTAAAATAAAGGTAAAAACCAATAAAAAACTAAAAAAAAAGGAAAAAACTAATAAATGACGACACTCAAAGAGAAAGCGACCAGGACAAAAGGAATGTTCGATTAGCAATCAACAAAGCACCGGGACACAGGGAGTATAAATGACGACCAGGACATAAGTAAAAAAAAAAAAACTATCTATATATATAAAAATAAGTTGTCTGTGGATCTGTGGATCGTGGATCAGGTGACGTCACCTGAAAAAACTGGATCAGGTGACGTCAAAACTGAAAAAACTAAAAAAAGGCAAAAACTACAAAAAAAACTAAAAACTAATAAAAAAGCTAAAAAACTAAAAAAACTAAAAAAAAAGGCAAAAACTACAAAAAAAACTAAAAAACTAATAAAAAAAATAAAAAAAGCTAAAAAACTAAAAAAACTAAAAAAAGGTAAAAAACTAAAAAAACTAAAAACTAAAAAAAAACTAAAAAAGGTAAAAACTAAAAGAACTAAAAAAGAAAAAAATAAATGACGACACTCAAAGAGAAAGCGACCAGGACAAAAGGAATGTTCGATTAGCAATCAACAAAGCACCGGGACACAGGGAGTATAAATGACGACCAGGACACAAGTAAAAAAAAAAATTAACAAAACTAAAAAGAAGGTAAAAACTACAAAAAAACTAAAAAGAAAAAAAAAACTAAAAACTAATAAAAAAACTAAAAAATCTAAAAATCTAAATAAACTAAAAAGGAAAAAAAAAGGAAAAAAATAAAGGAGAAAAACAAAACTAAAAAACGAATGTATATACAGACCGGTACACCGGGATACAAATGACGACCGGGACACAGGGAATATAAATAACGACCGGGACACAGGGACACAACTACAACGAGGACACCGGGGGAAACAGGGGGATATAAATGACGACCAGGACAAAAGGAATGTTCGATTAGCAATCAACAAAGCACCGGGACACAGGGAGTATAAATGACGACCAGGACACAAGTAAAAAAAAAAATTAACAAACTAAAAAGAAGGTAAAAACTACAAAAAAAACTAAAAAGAAAAAAAAACTAAAAACTAATAAAAAACTAAAAAATCTAAAAATCTAAATAAACTAAAAAGAAAAAAAAAGGAAAAAAATAAAGGAGAAAAACAAAACTAAAAAACGAATGTATATACAGACCGGTACACCGGGATACAAATGACGACCGGACACAGGGAATATAAATAACGACCGGGACACAGGGACACAACTACAACGAGGACACCGGGGGAAACAGGGGGATATAAATGACGACCGGGACAAAAAAACTAAAAAGAAATAAAAACTAAAAACTAATAAAAAAAACTAAAAATCTAAAAATCTAAATAAGCTAAAAAAGAAAAAAAAAGGAAAAAAATAAAGGAGAAAAACAAAACTAAAAAACGAATGTATATACAGACCGGGACACCGGGATACAAATGATGACCGGGACCCGGGACACAGGGAATATAAATGACGACCGGGACACAGGGACACAACTACAACGGGGACACCGGGGGAAACAGGGGGATAACCTGACAATCTATTTATATGCAAAGACAATGGGACAGCAAAGAATGTTGTATATTCGCAAGTTTTACGTAGTTAAAACCATATATATATATATATCTATATTCACAGGTGGGACATAGGGACACAACTACAATGGCGCGTAACTATTATGGCGCGTAACGACTTACGCGCGCGGGGGGGCTTGGGGGGGGGGCGCGAAGCGCCCCCACCAACTAGGTGTTGGGGTGGCGCGAAGCGCCACCCCAACAGCTAGTATATATATATATATATATCTATCTTCTATCTATATAAAAATAAGTTGTCTGTCTGTGGATGGATGGATGGATGTGTCAGGTGACGTCACCTGAAAAAAACTGGATTAGGTGACGTCAAAACTGAAAAAACTAAAAAAAGGCAAAAACTACAAAAAAAACTAAAACTAATAAAAAAAATAAAAAAGCTAAAAAACTAAAAAAACTATAAAGGTAAAAACCAATAAAAAACTAAAAAAAAAACTGAAAAAACTAAAAAAAGGCAAAAACTACAAAAAAAAACTAAAAACTAATAAAAAAAGTAAAAAAGCTAAAAACTAAAAAAACTAAAAAAACTAAAAAAGGTAAAAAACTAAAAAAAAATAAAAAATAAAAAAAAAACTAAAAAAAGGAAAAAACTGAAAAATAAGCTAATAAAGGTAAAAACCAATAAAAAACTAAAAAAAAAAGGAAAAAACTAATAAATGACGACACTCAAAGAGAAAGCGACCAGGACAAAAGGAATGTTCGATTAGCAATCAACAAAGCACCGGGACACAGGGAGTATAAATGACGACCAGGACATAAGTAAAAAAAAAAAAACTATCTATATATATAAAAATAAGTTGTCTGTGGATCTGTGGATCGTGGATCAGGTGACGTCACCTGAAAAAACTGGATCAGGTGACGTCAAAACTGAAAAAAACTAAAAAAAGGCAAAAACTACAAAAAAAACTAAAAACTAATAAAAAAAATAAAAAAGCTAAAAAACTAAAAAAACAAAAAAAAGGCAAAAACTACAAAAAAACTAAAAACTAATAAAAAGCTAAAAAACTAAAAAAACTAAAAAAAAGGCAAAAACTACAAAAAAACTAAAAACTAATAAAAAAAATAAAAAAGCTAAAAAACTAAAAAAACTAAAAAAACTAAAAAAGGTAAAAACTAAAAAACTAAATACTAAAAAAAAACTAAAAAAGGTAAAAACTAAAGAACTAAAAAGAAAAAAATAAATGACGACACTCAAAGAGAAAGCGACCAGGACAAAAGGAATGTTCGATTAGCAATCAACAAAGCACCGGGACACAGGGAGTATAAATGACGACCAGGACACAAGTAAAAAAAAAAATTAACAAAACTAAAAGAAGGTAAAAACTACAAAAAAAACTAAAAAGAAAAAAAAACTAAAAACTAATAAAAAAACTAAAAAATCTAAAAATCTAAATAAACTAAAAAAGAAAAAAAAGGAAAAAAATAAAGGAGAAAAACAAAACTAAAAAACGAATGTATATACAGACCGGTACACCGGGATACAAATGACGACCGGGACACAGGGAATATAAATAACGACCGGGACACAGGGACACAACTACAACGGGGACACCGGGGGAAACAGGGGGATATAAATGACGACCGGGACAAAAAAACTAAAAAGAAATAAAAACTAAAAACTAATAAAAAAAACTAAAAAATCTAAAAATCTAAATAAGCTAAAAAAGAAAAAAAAAGGAAAAAAATAAAGGAGAAAAACAAAACTAAAAAACGAATGTATATACAGACCGGGACACCGGGATACAAATGATGACCGGACCCGGGACACAGGGAATATAAATGACGACCGGGACACAGGGACACAACTACAACGGGGACACCGGGGGAAACAGGGGATGTAAATGACGACCGGGACACCGGGACAGGGAATGGTCGATTAGCAATCACCATCAACAAAGCTCAAGGGCAATCATTAGAATCATGAGGTATAGATCTGAATACAGATTGTTTTCCCATGGACCATTATATGTTGCATGTTCAAGAGTCGGTAAACCTGACAATCTATTTATATGCAAAGACAATGGGACAGCAAAGAATGTTGTATATTCGCAAGTTTTACGTAGTTAAAACCATATATATATATATATATCTATATTCACAGGGTGGACATAGGGACACAACTACAATGGCGCGTAACTATTATGGCGCGTAACGACTTACGCGCGCGGGGGGGCTTGGGGGGGGCGCGAAGCGCCCCCACCAACTAGGTGTTGGGGGTGGCGCGAAGCGCCACCCCAACAGCTAGTATATATATATATATATATATATATATATATATTATATATATATATATATATATATATATATATATATATATATATATATATATATTATCTATCTATATTCACAGGTGGGACATAGGGAACACAACTACAATGGCGCGTACTAATATGGCGCGTAACGACTTACGCGCGCGGGGGGGGCTTGGGGGGGGGGGGGGGCGCGAAGCGCCCCCACCAACTAGGTGTTGAAAGAGTCTATGCCAAAAAACTTGCTGCTGATAGTTCCTCGGCACGCTTTCTTTTCTGACTTTCTCTATCAGCAGCAAGTTTTTTGGCATAGACTCTTTGAGCATCTTCATCAGTCATTGTAAACTTAAACATTAATAGATTTCTACGTGAACATATGTCTTATATAACTTGAATGACGTCACCGTCAAAGCAAAAATGACGGCAACTAATTTCATGACTTAATTTCAGAACTTAATTTCTTTGTTGACTGACGTCATGAAATTAGTTGTCGTCATTTTTGTTATGACGATGCTTAGTATATTGTAAAACACATTAATTTGGTTAATAATATACCATTTAAAACATCAAAATGAATATGCTGGAGTAGTCACTCGGTGAGAGAGGGTGTCAGAACGGAGAATGAAGGTCCCAGGTTAAAATCCTGGTTAGGCTAAAAAAGGTAAAAATCTAAAAACTAAAAAAACTGAAAAAACTAAAAAAGGCAAAAACTACAAAAAAAACTAAAAACTAATAAAAAAAATTAAGAATAAAAATAAAAAAAAATAAAAAAGATAAAAACTAAAAAAAAAAGTAAAAAGAAAAAACGAAAAAAAACTAAAAAAGCTAAAAAAAAAAGTAAAAACCAATAAAAAACTGAAAAGAAAAAAAGGAATAAAACTAAAAAAATTTTCATCTAAAAAACTAAAAAAAACTAAAAAAGGTAAAAACTAAAAGAACTAAAAAGAAAAAAAAACTAAAAAAAGGAAAAAAACTGAAAAATAAAGGAGAAAAAGAAAACTAAAAAAATATAAATAAAAATAAAAAAACTAAAAAGATAAAAACTTCAAAAAAAACTAAAAAGAAAAAAGAAAAAACTAAAAAACCTAAAAAAAAGGTCAAAACCAATAAAAAAAAACAAAGGAAAAAAAGGGAAAAAAATTAAAAATTTATTTCATCATATACCAATTCAAAACGAATGTATACCGGGATGACGACCGGGACACAGGGAATATAAATGACACAACTACAACGGGGGACGCCGGGGGCACAGGGGGATATAAATGACGACCGGGACACCGGGACACAAGGAATATAAATGACGCCCGGGACACTCAAAGAAAAATCAGAGACTGGACACCGGGACACAAATGACGACCGGGACACAGGGAATATAAATGACGACCGGGACACGGGGACATAACTACAAAGGGGACGCCGGGGTGCACAGGGGGATATATAAATGACGATGGCGACTCAGGGAATGGTCGATTAGCAATCACCATCAACAAAGCTCAAGGGCAATCATTAGAATCATGAGGTATAGATCTGAATACGGATTGTTTTCCCATTGACCATTATATGTTGCATGTTCAAGAGTCGGTAAACCTGACAATCTATTTATATGCACAGACAATGGGATAGCAAAGAATGTTGTATATTCGCAAGTTTTACGTAGTTAAAAACATATATATATATATATATTATATATATATATATATATATATATATATATATATATATATATATATATATATATATATATATATATATATATATATATATATATATATATATATACTAGCTGTTGGGGTGGCGCTTCGCGCCACCCCAACACCTAGTTGGTGGGGGCGCTTCGCGCCCCCCCCAAGCCCCCCCCGCGCGCGTAAGTCGTTACGCGCCATAATAGTTACGCGCCATTGTAGTTGTGTCCCCTATGTCCCACCTGTGAATATAGATATATATATATATATATATGGTTTTAACTACGTAAAACTTGCGAATATACAACATTCTTTGCTGTCCCATTGTCTTTGCATATAAATAGATTGTCAGGTTATCCCCCTGTTTCCCCCGGTGTCCCCGTTGTAGTTGTGTCCCTGTGTCCCGGTCGTCATTTATATTCCCTGTGTCCCGGGTCCCGGTCATCATTTGTATCCCGGTGTCCCGGTCTGTATATACATTCGTTTTTTAGTTTTGTTTTTCTCCTTTATTTTTTTCCTTTTTTTTTCTTTTTTAGCTTATTTAGATTTTTAGATTTTTTAGTTTTTTTTATTAGTTTTTAGTTTTTATTTCTTTTTAGTTTTTTGTCCCGGTCGTCATTTATATCCCCCTGTTTCCCCCGGTGTCCCCGTTGTAGTTGTGTCCCTGTGTCCCGGTCGTTATTTATATTCCCTGTGTCCCGGTCGTCATTTGTATCCCGGTGTACCGGTCTGTATATACATCGTTTTTTAGTTTTGTTTTTCTCCTTTATTTTTTTCCTTTTTTTTTCTTTTTTAGTTTATTAGATTTTTAGATTTTTTAGTTTTTTTATAGTTTTTAGTTTTTTTTCTTTTTAGTTTTTTTGTAGTTTTTACCTTCTTTTTAGTTTTGTTAATTTTTTTTTTTACTTGTGTCCTGGTCGTCATTTATACTCCCCTGTGTCCCGGTGCTTTGTTGATTGCTAATCGAACATTCCTTTTGTCCTGGTCGCTTTCTCTTTGAGTGTCGTCATTTATTTTTTTCTTTTTTAGTTCTTTTAGTTTTACCTTTTTTAGTTTTTTTTTAGTTTTTAGTTTTTTTAGTTTTTTACCTTTTTTTAGTTTTTTTAGTTTTTAGCTTTTTTATTTTTTTATTAGTTTTTAGTTTTTTTGTAGTTTTTGCCTTTTTTTTTAGTTTTTTGTCCTGGTCGCTTTCTCTTTGAGTGTCGTCATTTATTAGTTTTTTCCTTTTTTTTTTAGTTTTTTATTGGTTTTTACCTTTATTTTAGCTTATTTTTCAGTTTTTTCCTTTTTTTTAGTTTTTTTTTATTTTTTATTTTTTTTAGTTTTTTACCTTTTTTTAGTTTTTTTAGTTTTTTTAGTTTTTTAGCTTTTTTACTTTTTTATTAGTTTTTAGTTTTTTTTGTAGTTTTTTGCCTTTTTTTAGTTTTTTCAGTTTTTTTTTTAGTTTTTTATTGGTTTTTACCTTTATAGTTTTTTTAGTTTTTTAGCTTTTTTATTTTTTTAATTAGTTTTTAGTTTTTTTTGTAGTTTTTGCCTTTTTTAGTTTTTTCAGTTTTGACGTCACCTAATCCAGTTTTTTCAGGTGACGTCACCTGACACATCCATCCACACATCCATCCACACATCCACAGACAGACAACTTATTTTTATATATATAGATATATCTATATTCACAGGTGGGACATAGGGACACAACTACAATGGCGCGTAACTAGTATGGCGCGTAACGACTTGCGCGCGCGGGGGGGCTTGGGGGGGGGGGGGCGCGAAGCGCCCCCACCAACTAATTGTTGGGGTGGCGCGAAGCGCCACCCCAACAGCTATTATATATATATATCTATATAAATAAAAATAAGTTGTCTGTCTGTGTGTCTGTCTGTCTGTCAGGTGACGTCATGTTTCTGTGTTGACTGACGTCATGAAATTAGTTGTCGTCATTTTAGCTTTGACGGTGACGTCATTCAAGATATTTAAGACATATGTTCACGTAGAAATCTATTAATGTTTAAGTTTAAAATGACTGATGAACTTACAATGGCAAAAGCCGATGAAGATGCTCAAAGAGTCTATGCCAAAAAACTTGCTGCTGATAGAGAAAGTCAGAAAAGAAAGCGTGCCGAGGAATCAAAAGAACAGCAAGGAAACAGGCTTGAGGCTGATAGAGAAAGAAAGAACAGAAAGCGTGCCGAGGAATCAAAAGAACAGCAAGGAAACAGGCTTGAGGCTGATAGAGAAAGAAAGAACAGAAAGCGTGCCGAGGAATCAAAAGAACAGCAAGGAAACAGGCTTGAGGCTGATAGAGAAAGAAAGAACAGAAAGCGTGCCGAGGAACTACCAGAGCAACGCGGAAGCAGACTTGCTGCTAAAAGAGAAAGTGAAAAAAGAAGGCGTGCCGAGGAATTACAAGAACAGCAAGAAATCAGGCTTGCTGCTGATAGAGAAAGTAAGAAAAGAAAGCGTGCCGAGGAATCACAAGAACAGCAAGAAATCAGGCTTGCTGCTGATAGAGAAAGTAAGAAAAGAAAGCGTGCCGAGGAATCAGAGCAACCTGAAAGTTATCGCCTGGCATTCAGGTACAACCCAGTCGATGATTATAGCTTGAGTAGATGTGTTCAAATCGGGACAATGTCTAAAATTTGTCCCTATTGCAAGGCCTTGAAATTCAATGGTGAAACAATGGGAATGTGTTGCCCCTCAGGAAAGTTAAACTTCCTCTATTGGCTGCACCACCAGAGCCATTGAAGACTTTCCTTACTGGAACTACGTCAGAATCTAAGCCTTTTTTGTCACAAATCAGAAAATACAACTCATGTTTCCAAATGACGTCGTTTGGAGCCCAAATCGAAAATCCAGATCAATTTATGTCTACTTTCAAGTAAAAGGGCAAATTTAGCATTGAGCAGGGTCCCTTCTACCATTCTCAGGCGAGAATCATAAATTTTTACAATTGTACTTCATCAGTGATAGAAATTCTGAATTGAATGCACGTTGCGAAATTTCTCCCAACGTTGAAAAGGACAATCGTTTCCCAATTGCAACATCTTTTCCACGAAAATAATA
>NW_027066413.1:0-18429 GCF_032884065.1 Artemia franciscana
GACAATTTTATGATTGCACATGGTAAAGAATGTGATTAAAGGCTCTTTTCCTATTTCAAAAGTTTTAGTTTTCGAGGGTAATAGCTACGTATGTTTAAAAATGAAGATATTAGACTATTTTATGAATGCAAATGGTAAAGATTGTGATTAAAGTCTCTTTTCCTATGTCAAAAGTTTTAGTATTCGAGGGTAATAGCTACGTATGTTGAAAAAATGAAGATATTAGACTAATTTATGATTGCACATGGTAAAGAATGTGATTAAAGGCTCTTTTCCTATTTCAAAAGTTTTAGTTTTCGAGGGTAATAGCTACGTATGTTGAAAAGATGAAGATATTAGACTATTTTATGATTGCACATGGTAAAGAATGTGATTAAAGGCTCTTTTCCTATTTCAAAAGTTTTAGTTTTCGAGGGTAATAGCTACGTATGTTGAAAAAATGAAGATATTAGACTATTTTATGATTGCAAATGGTAAAGAATGTGATTAAAGGCTCTTTTCCTATTTCAAAAGTTTTAGTTTTCGAGGGTAATAGCTAGGTCTGTGGAAAAAATGACGATATTAGACTATTTTATGATTGCACATGGTAAAGAATGTGATTAAAGGCTCTTTTCCTATTTCAAAAGTTTTAGTTTTCGAGGGTAATAGCTACGTATGTTCATAAAATGAAGATATTAGACAATTTTATGATTGCACATGGTAAAGAATGTGATTAAAGGCTCTTTTCCTATTACAAAAGTTTTAGTTTTCGAGGGTAATAGCTACGTATGTTGAAAAAATGAAGATATTAGACTATTTTATGATTGCAAATGGTAAAGAATGTGATTAAAGGCTCTTTTCCTATGTCAAAAGTTTTAGTTTCGAGGGTAATAGCTACGTATGTTGAAAAAATGAAGATATTAGACTATTTTATGATAGCACATGGTAAAGAATGTGATTAAAGGCTCTTTTCCTATTTCAAAAGTTTTAGTTTTCGAGGGTAATAGCTAGGTCTGTGGAAAAAATGAAGATATTAGACTATTTTATGATTGCACATGGTAAAGAATGTGATTAAAGGCTCTTTTCCTATTTCAAAAGTTTTAGTTTTCGTGGGTAATAGCTACGTATGTTGAAAAAATGAAGATATTAGACTATTTTATGATTGCAAATGGTAAAGAATGTGATTAAAGGCTCTTTTTCTATTTCAAAAGTTTTAGTTTTCGAGGGTAATAGCTATGTCTGTTGAAAAAATGAAGATATTAGACAATTTTATGATTGCACATGGTAAAGAATGTGATTAAAGGCTCTTTTCCTATTTCAAAAGTTTTAGTTTTCGAGGATAATAGCTACGTATTTTGAAAAAATGAAGATATTAGACTATTTTATGATTGCAAATGGTAAAGAATGTTATTAAAGGCTCTTTTCCTATGTCAAAAGTTTTAGTTTTCGAGGGTAATAGCTACGTATGTTGAAATAATGAAGATATTAGACTATTTTATGACTGCACATGGTAAAGAATGTGATTAAAGGCTCTTTTTCTATGTCAAAAGTTTTAGTTTTCGAGGGTAATAGCTATGTATGTTGGAAAAATGAAGATATTAGACTATTTTATGATTGCACATGGTAAAGAATGTGCTTAAAGGCTCTTTTCCTATGTCAAAAGTTTTAGTTTTCGAGGGTAATAGCTGCGTATGTTGAAAAAATTAAGATATTAGACTATTTTATGATAGCAAATGGTAAAGAATGTGATTAAAGGCTCTTTTCCTATTTCAAAAGTTTTAGTTTTCGAGGGTAATAGCTACGTATGTTGAAAAAATGAAGATATTAGACTATTTTATGATTGCACATGGTAAAGAATGTGATTAAAGGCTCTTTTCCTATTTCAAAGGTTTTAGTTTTCGAGGGTAATAGCTACCTATGTTGAAAAAATGAAGATATTAGACTATTTTATGATTGCAAATGGTAAAGAATGTGATTAAAGGCTCTTTTCCTATTTCAAAAGTTTTAGTTTTCGAGGGTAATAGCTATGTCTGTTGAAAAAATGAAGATATTAGACTATTTTATGTTTGCACATGGTAAAGAATGTGATTAAAGGCATCTTTTCCTATGTCAAAAGTTTTAGTTTTCGAGTGTAATAGCTACGTATGTTGAAAAAATGAAGATATTAGACTATTTTATGATTGCACATGGTAAAGAATGTGATTAAAGGCTCTTTTCCTATTTCAAAAGTTTTAGTTTTCGAGGGTAATAGCTAAGTATGTTGAAAAAATGAAGATATTAGACTATTTTATGATTGCAAATGGTAAAGAATGTGATTAAAGGCTCTTTTCCTATGTCAAAAGTTTTAGTTTTCGAGGGTAATAGCTACGTATGTTGAAAAAATGAAGATATTAGACTATTTTATGATAGCACATGGTAAAGAATGTGATTAAAGGCTCTTTTCCTATTTCAAAAGTTTTAGTTTTCGAGGGTAATAGCTAGGTCTGTGGAAAAAATGAGGATATTAGACTATTTTATGATAGCACATGGTAAAGAATGTGATTAATGGCTCTTTTCCTATTTCAAAAGTTTTAGGTTTTGAGGGTAATAGCTACGTATGTTGAAAAAATGAAGATATTAGACTATTTTATGATTGCACATGGTAAAGAATGTGATTAAAGGCTCTTATCCTATTTCAAAAGTTTTAGTTTTCGAGGGTAATAGCTACGTATGTTGAAAAAATGAAGATATTAGACTATTTTATGACTGCACATGGTAAAGAATGTGATTAAAGGCTCTTTTTCTATGTCAAAAGTTTTAGTTTTCGAGGGTAATAGCTATGTATGTTGGAAAAATGAAGATATTAGACTATTTTATGATTGCACATGGTAAAGAATGTGCTTAAAGGCTCTTTTCCTATGTCAAAAGTTTTAGTTTTCGATGGTAATAGCTGCGTATGTTGAAAAAATTAAGATATTAGACTATTTTATGATTGCAAATGGTAAAGAATGTGATTAAAGGCTCTTTTCCTATTTCAAAAGTTTTAGTTTTCGAGGGTAATAGCTATGTCTGTTGAAAAAATGAAGATATTAGACTATTTTATGTTTGCACATGGTAAAGAATGTGATTAAAGGCTCTTTTCCTATGTCAAAAGTTTTAGTTTTCGAGTGTAATAGCTACGTATATTGAAAAAATGAAGATATTAGACTACTTTATGATTGCACATGGTAAAGAATGTGATTAAAGGCTCTTTTCCTATTCCAAAAGTTTTAGTTTTCGAGGGTAATAGCTACATATGTTGAAAAAATGAAGATATTAGACTATTTTATGATTGCATATGGTAAAGAATGTGAATAAAGGCTCTTTTCCCATTTCAAAAGTTTTAGTTCTCGAGGGTAATAGCTACGTATGTTGAAAAAATGAAGATATTAGACTATTTTATGATTGCAAATGGTAAAGAATGTGATTAAAGGCTCTTTTCCTATGTTAAAAGTTTTAGTTGTCGAGGGTAATGGCTATGTCTGTTGAAAAAATGAAGATATTAGACTATTTTATGATTGCACATGGTAAAGAATGTGATTAAAGGCTCTTTTCCTATTTAAAAAGTTTTAGTTTTCGAGGGTAATGGCTACGTATGTTGAAAAAATGAAGATATTAGACTATTTTGTGATTGCACATGGTAAAGAATGTGATTAAAGGCTCTTTTCCTATTTCAAAAGTTTTAGTTTTCAAGGATAATAGCTACGTATGTTGAAAAAATGAAGATATTAGACAATTTTATGATTGCAAATGGTAAAGAATGTGATTAAAGGCTCTTTTCCTATGTCAAAAGTTTTAGTTTTCGAGGGTAATAGCTACGTATGTTGAAAAAAAGAAGATATTAGACTATTTTATGATTGCAAATGGTAAAGAATGTGATTAAAGGCTCTTTTCCTATTTCAAAAGTTTTAGTTTTCGAGGGTAATAGCTACGTATATTGAAAAAATTAAGATATTAGACTATTTTATGATTGCAAATGGTAAAGAATGTGATTAAAGGCTTTTTTCCTATGTCAAAAGTTTTAGTTTTCGAGGGTAATAGCTACGTATGTTGAAAAAATGAAGATATTAGACTATCTTGTGATTGCAAATGGTAAAGAATGTGATTAAAGGCTCTTTTCCTATGTCAAAAGTTTTAGTTTTCGAGGGTAATAGCTACGTATGTTGAAAAAATGAAGATATTTACTATTTTATGATTGCAAATGGTAAAGAATGTGATAAAAGGCTCTTTTCCTATTTCAAAAGTTTTAGTTTTCGAGGGTAATAGCTACGTATGTTGAAAAAATGAAGATATTAGACTATTTTATGATTGCAAATGGTAAAGAATGTGATTAAAGGCTCTTTTCCTATGTCAAAAGTTTTAGTTTTCGAGGGTAATGGCTATGTCTGTTGAAAAAATGAAGATATTAGACTATTTTATGATTGCACATGGTAAAGAATGTGATTAAAGGCTCTTTTCCTATTTAAAAAGTTTTAGTTTTCGAGGGTAATGGCTACGTATGTTGAAAAAATGAAGATATTAGACTATTTTATGATTGCACATGGTAAAGAATGTGATTAAAGGCTCTTTTCCTATTTCAAAAGTTTTAGTTTTCAAGGGTAATAGCTACGTATGTTGAAAAAATGAAGATATTAGACAATTTTATGATTGCAAATGGTAAAGAATGTGATTAAAGGCTCTTTTCCTATGTCAAAAGTTTTAGTTTTCGAGGGTAATAGCTACGTATGTTGAAAAAAAGAAGATATTAGACTATTTTATGATTGCAAATGGTAAAGAATGTGATTAAAGGCTCTTTTCCTATTTCAAAAGTTTTAGTTTTCGAGGGTAATAGCTACGTATATTGAAAAAATTAAGATATTAGACTATTTTATGATTGCAAATGGTAAAGAATGTGATTAAAGGCTTTTTTCCTATGTCAAAAGTTTTAGTTTTCGAGGGTAATAGCTACGTATGTTGAAAAAATGAAGATATTAGACTATCTTGTGATTGCAAATGGTAAAGAATGTGATTAAAGGCTCTTTTCCTATGTCAAAAGTTTTAGTTTTCGAGGGTAATAGCTACGTATGTTGAAAAAATGAAGATATTAGACTATTTTATGATTGCAAATGGTAAAGAATGTGATAAAAGGCTCTTTTCCTATTTCAAAAGTTTTAGTTTTCGAGGGTAATAGCTACGTATGTTGAAAAAATTAAGATATTAGACTATTTTATCATTGCACATGGTAAAGAATGTGATTAAAGGCTCTTTTCCTATTTCAAAAGTTTTAGTTTTCGAGGGTAATAGCTACGTGTGTTGAAAAATGAAGATATTAGACTATTTTATGATTGCACATGGTAAAGAATGTGATTAAAGGCTCTTTTCCTATTTCAAAGGTTTTAGTTTTCGAGGGGTAATAGCTACGTATGTTGAAAAAATGAAGATATTAGACTATTTTATGATTGCACATGGTAAAGAATGTGATTAAAGGATCTTTTCCTATTTCAAAAGTTTTAGTTTTCGAGGGTAATAGCCTTGTCTGTTGAAAAAATGAAGATATTAGACTATTTTATGTTTGCACATGGTAAAGAATGTGATTAAAGGCTCTTTTCCTATGTCAAAAGTTTTAGTTTTCGAGGGTAATAGCTACGTATGTTGAAAAAATGAAGATATTAGACTATTTTATGATTGCACATGGTAAAGAATGTGATTAAAGGCTCTTTTCCTATTTCAAAAGTTTTAGTTTTCGAGGGTAATAGCTACGTATGTAGAAAAAATAAAGATATTAGACTATTTTATGATTGCATATGGTAAAGAATGTGATTAAAGGCTCTTTTCCTATTTCAAAAGTTTTAGTATTCGAGGGTAATAGCTACGTATGTTGAAAAAATGAAGATATTAGACTATTTTATGATTGCAAATGGTAAAGAATATGATTAAAGGCTCTTTTCCTATGTCAAAAGTTTTAGTTTTCGATGGTAATAGCTACGTATGTTGAAAAAATGAAGATATTAGACTATTTTATGATTGCACATGGTAAAGAATGTGATTAAAGGCTCTTTTCCTATTTCAAAAGTTTTAGTTTTCGAGGGTAATAGCTACGTATGTTGAAAAAATGAAGATATTAGACTATTTTATCATTGCACATGGTAAAGAATATGATTAAAGGCTCTTTTCCTATTTCAAAAGTTTTAGTTTTCGAGGGTAATAGCTACGTATGTTGAAAAAATGAAGATATTAGACTATTTTATGATTGCACATGGTAAAGAATGTGATTCAAGGCTCTTTTCCTATTTCAAAGGTTTTAGTTTTCGAGGGTAATAGCTAAGTATGTTGAAAAAATGAAGATATTAGACTATTTTATGATTGCAAATGGTAAAGAATGTGATTAAAGGCTCTTTTCCTATTTCAAAAGTTTTATTTTTCGAGGGTAATAGCTATGTCTGTTGAAAAAATGAAGATATTAGACTATTTTATGTTTGCACATGGTAAAGAATGTGATTAAAGGCTCTTTTCCTATTTCAAAAGTTTTAGTTTTCGAGGGTAATAGCTACGTATGTTAAAAAAATGAAGATATTAGACTATCTTATGATTGCACATGGTAAAGAATGTGATTAAAGGCTCTTTTCCTATTTCAAAAGTTTTAGTTTTCGAGGGTAATAGCTACGTATGTTGAAAAAATGAAGATATTAGACTATTTTATGATTGCACATGGTAAAGAATGTGATTAAAGGCTCTTTTCCTATGTCAAGAGTTTTAGTTTTCGAGGGTAATAGCTACGTATGTTGAAAAAATGAAGATATTAGACTATTTTATGATTGCAATGGTAAAGAATGTGATTAAAGGCTCTTTTCGTATTTCAAAAGTTTTAGTTTTCGAGGGTAATAGCTTTGTCTGTGGAAAAAATGAAGATATTAGACAATTTTATGATTGCACATGGTGAAGAATGTGATTAAAGGCTCTTTTCCTATGTCAAAAGTTTTAGTTTTCGAGGGTAATAGCTACGTATGTTGAAAAAATGAAGATATTCGACAATTTTATGATTGCACATGGTAAAGAATGTCGGAATTATCGAGGCATTAGTTTTAGTTTTCGAGGGTAATAGCTACGTATGTTGAAAAAATGAAGATATTAGACTATTTTATGATTGCAAATGGTAAAGAATGTGATTAAAGGCTCTTTTCGTATTTCAAAAGTTTTAGTTTTCGAGGGTAATAGCTTTGTCTGTGGAAAAAAATGAAGATATTAGACAATTTTATGATTGCACATGGTGAAGAATGTGATTAAAGGCTCTTTTCCTATTTAAAAAGTTTTAGTTTTCGAGGGTAATGGCTACGTATGTTGAAAAAATGAAGATATTAGACTATTTTATGATTGCACATGGTAAAGAATGTGATTAAAGGCTCTCTTCCTATTTCAAAAGTTTTAGTTTTCAAGGGTAATAGCTACGTATGTTGAAAAAATGAAGATATTAGACAATTTTATGATTGCAAATGGTAAAGAATGTGATTAAAGGCTCTTTTCCTATGTCAAAAGTTTTAGTTTTCGAGGGTAATAGCTACGTATGTTGAAAAAAAGAAGATATTAGACTATTTTATGATTGCAAATGGTAAAGAATGTGATTAAAGGCTCTTTTCCTATTTCAAAAGTTTTAGTTTTCGAGGGTAATAGCTACGTATATTGAAAAAATTAAGATATTAGACTATTTTATGATTGCAAATGGTAAAGAATGTGATTAAAGGCTTTTTTCCTATGTCAAAAGTTTTAGTTTTCGAGGGTAATAGCTACGTATGTTGAAAAAATGAAGATATTAGACTATCTTGTGATTGCAAATGGTAAAGAATGTGATTAAAGGCTCTTTTCCTATGTCAAAAGTTTTAGTTTTCGAGGGTAATAGCTACGTATGTTGAAAAAATGAAGATATTAGACTATTTTATGATTGCAAATGGTAAAGAATGTGATAAAAGGCTCTTTTCGTATTTCAAAAGTTTTAGTTTTCGGGGGTAATAGCTACGTATGTTGAAAAAATGAAGATATTAGACTATTTTATGATTGCAAATGGTAAAGAATGTGATTAAAGGCTCTTTTCCTATGTCAAAAGTTTTAGTTTTCGAGGGTAATGGCTATGTCTGTTGAAAAAATGAAGATATTAGACTATTTTATGATTGCACATGGTAAAGAATGTGATTAAAGGCTCTTTTCCTATTTAAAAAGTTTTAGTTTTCGAGGGTAATGGCTACGTATGTTGAAAAAATGAAGATATTAGACTATTTTATGATTGCACATGGTAAAGAATGTGATTAAAGGCTCTTTTCCTATTTCAAAAGTTTTAGTTTTCAAGGGTAATAGCTACGTATGTTGAAAAAATGAAGATATTAGACAATTTTATGATTGCAAATGGTAAAGAATGTGATTAAAGGCTCTTTTCCTATGTCAAAAGTTTTAGTTTTCGAGGGTAATAGCTACGTATGTTGAAAAAAAGAAGATATTAGACTATTTTATGATTGCAAATGGTAAAGAATGTGATTAAAGGCTCTTTTCCTATTTCAAAAGTTTTAGTTTTCGAGGGTAATAGCTACGTATATTGAAAAAATTAAGATATTAGACTATTTTATGATTGCAAATGGTAAAGAATGTGATTAAAGGCTTTTTTCCTATGTCAAAAGTTTTAGTTTTCGAGGGTAATAGCTACGTATGTTGAAAAAATGAAGATATTAGACTATCTTGTGATTGCAAATGGTAAAGAATGTGATTAAAGGCTCTTTTCCTATGTCAAAAGTTTTAGTTTTCGAGGGTAATAGCTACGTATGTTGAAAAAATGAAGATATTAGACTATTTTATGATTGCAAATGGTAAAGAATGTGATAAAAGGCTCTTTTCCTATTTCAAAAGTTTTAGTTTTCGAGGGTAATAGCTACGTATGTTGAAAAAATTAAGATATTAGACTATTTTATCATTGCACATGGTAAAGAATGTGATTAAAGGCTCTTTTCCTATTTCAAAAGTTTTAGTTTTCGAGGGTAATAGCTACGTGTGTTGAAAAAAATGAAGATATTAGACTATTTTATGATTGCACATGGTAAAGAATGTGATTAAAGGCTCTTTTCCTATTTCAAAGGTTTTAGTTTTCGAGGGTAATAGCTACGTATGTTGAAAAAATGAAGATATTAGACTATTTTATGATTGCACATGGTACAGAATGTGATTAAAGGATCTTTTCCTATTTCAAAAGTTTTAGTTTTCGAGGGTAATAGCCTTGTCTGTTGAAAAAATGAAGATATTAGACTATTTTATGTTTGCACATGGTAAAGAATGTGATTAAAGGCTCTTTTCCTATGTCAAAAGTTTTAGTTTTCGAGGGTAATAGCTACGTATGTTGAAAAAATGAAGATATTAGACTATTTTATGATTGCACATGGTAAAGAATGTGATTAAAGGCTCTTTTCCTATTTCAAAAGTTTTAGTTTTCGAGGGTAATAGCTACGTATGTAGAAAAAATAAAGATATTAGACTATTTTATGATTGTATATGGTAAAGAATGTGATTAAAGGCTCTTTTCCTATTTCAAAAGTTTTAGTATTCGAGGGTAATAGCTACGTATGTTGAAAAAAATGAAGATATTAGACTATTTTATGATTGCAAATGGTAAAGAATATGATTAAAGGCTCTTTTCCTATGTCAAAAGTTTTAGTTTTCGATGGTAATAGCTACGTATGTTGAAAAAATGAAGATATTAGACTATTTTATGATTGCACATGGTAAAGAATGTGATTAAAGGCTCTTTTCCTATTTCAAAAGTTTTAGTTTTCGAGGGTAATAGCTACGTATGTTGAAAAAATGAAGATATTAGACTATTTTATCATTGCACATGGTAAAGAATATGATTAAAGGCTCTTTTCCTATTTCAAAAGTTTTAGTTTTCGAGGGTAATAGCTACGTATGTTGAAAAAATGAAGATATTAGACTATTTTATGATTGCACATGATAAAGAATGTGATTCAAGGCTCTTTTCCTATTTCAAAGGTTTTAGTTTTCGAGGGTAATAGCTAAGTATGTTGAAAAAATGAAGATATTAGACTATTTTATGATTGCAAATGGTAAAGAATGTGATTAAAGTCTCTTTTCCTATTTCAAAAGTTTTATTTTTCGAGGGTAATAGCTATGTCTGTTGAAAAAATGAAGATATTAGACTATTTTATGTTTGCACATGGTAAAGAATGTGATTAAAGGCTCTTTTCCTATTTCAAAAGTTTTAGTTTTCGAGGGTAATAGCTACGTATGTTAAAAAAATGAAGATATTAGACTATCTTATGATTGCACATGGTAAAGAATGTGATTAAAGGCTCTTTTCCTATTTCAAAAGTTTTAGTTTTCGAGGGTAATAGCTACGTATGTTGAAAAAATGAAGATATTAGACTATTTTATGATTGCACATGGTAAAGAATGTGATTAAAGGCTCTTTTCCTATGTCAAGAGTTTTAGTTTTCGAGGGTAATAGCTACGTATGTTGAAAAAATGAAGATATTAGACTATTTTATGATTGCAAATGGTAAAGAATGTGATTAAAGGCTCTTTTCGTATTTCAAAAGTTTTAGTTTTCGAGGGTAATAGCTTTGTCTGTGGAAAAAATGAAGATATTAGACAATTTTATGATTGCACATGGTGAAGAATGTGATTAAAGGCTCTTTTCCTATGTCAAAAGTTTTAGTTTTCGAGGGTAATAGCTACGTATGTTGAAAAAATGAAGATATTCGACAATTTTATGATTGCACATGGTAAAGAATGTCGGAATTATCGAGGCATTAGTCGGGTCTCTGTAGGTAGCAAATTACTGAGTAATATGATACTTTTTAGACTGAGACATGCTGTAGACAAAGTTTTAAGGGAAGAACAATGCGGTTTTAGAAAAGGTAGAGGATGTGTCGACCATGTTTTCACTCTTAGTTAATAATTGAGAAGTCCCTTCGTTGTCAAACACCTTTGGTCCTTAGTTTTATCGATTATGAGCAAGCTTTCGATTCTGTTGATAGAACAGCGTTAACAAAGGTCTTATCGTTATATGGTATACCAGAAAAATACAGTAAAGTGATTTGCGCTATGTACGAGAATAATACTGCTGCGGTTAAGGTAGGAAATGAGGTTAGCAACTGGTTTTGTATTAAATCAGGAGTTAAGCAGGGTTGTGTTCTATCCCCCCTTTATATGGATCATTTTGATGGACTTCGTCTTAAGGAGCACAGGAAAGGCAATTGGAGACCATGGAATCAAATGGGGAGGAAGAACGCTCCTGGACTTAGATTATGCTGATGATTTAAGCATATTAGATGAAAGTGTGAGCAAAATGAATGAATTTTTAGAGGTTTTACGAGTTCAGGGTGCTAAAATAGGCTTAAAAATTAATGTTAAGAAGACTAAGTCACTAAGGTTAGGAATAAGTGAAGATGAACAGGTGACCTTAGGTAACGAAAAGATTGATCAGGTTGGGAGCTTCAGTTACCTTGGTAGTATTATTAGTAAAGATGGTGGGAGCAGTGAAGATGTTAAAAGTAGGATAGCTAAAGCTCAGGGTGTTTTTTCACAGTTAAAAAAAGTTTGGAAGAATAGAAAGATAAGCCTACAAACCAAGATTAGAATATTGGAAGCTACAGTGATGACAGTGGTCAAATATGGCTCTGAAGCATGGACACTCCGAAAAGCAGATGAAAATTTACTAGATGTTTTCCAGAGAAATTGCCTACGGATTGTTCTGGGTACCCGGCTGACTGACCGTATTTCAAACAGTAGGTTGTACGAAAAGTGTGGTTCAATCCCGCTTTCTGGGGCTATAATGAAAGAAAGGTTGAGATGGCTAGGCCACGTTCTACGGATGAAGGATGACAGATTACCGAAGATTGTCCTTTTTGGCCAACCGTCTGGGGCTACACGGAAAGCAGGTCGTCCTTGTCTGGGTTGGGAGGATGTCATAAATAAGGATTTAAAGGAAATGGGAACTTCCTGGGTGGGTGTAAAGAGGGAGGCTTTAAATAGATTAGGTTGGAGGAGGAGCGTGCGTAGCTGTGTTGGCCTCAGGCGGCTTGGTGCTGCAGTGAGTTATTAGTAGTAGTAGTAGTAGTAGTTTCCTATTTCAAAAGTTTTAATTTTCGAGGGTAATAGCTATGTATGTTGCAAAAATGAAGATATTAGACTAATTTATGATTGCAAATGGTAAAGAATGTGATTAAAGGCTCTTTTCCTATGTCAAAAGTTTTAGTTTTCGAGGGTAATAGCTACGTATGTTGAAAAAATGAAGATATTAAACTATTTTATGATTGCACATGGTAAAGAATGTGATTAAGGCTCTTTTCCTATTTCAAAAGTTTTAGTTTTCGAGGGTAATAGCTACGTATGTTGAAAAAATGAAGATATTAGACAATTTTATGATTGCACATGGTAAAGAATGTGATTAAAGGCTCTTTTCCTATTTCAAAAGTTTTAGTTTTCGAGGGTAATAGCTACGTATGTTTAAAAATGAAGATATTAGACTATTTTATGAATGCAAATGGTAAAGATTGTGATTAAAGTCTCTTTGCCTATGTCAAAAGTCTTAGTTTTTGAGGGTAATAGCTACGTATGTTGAAAAAATGAAGATATTAGACTAATTTATGATTGCACATGGTAAAGAATGTGATTAAAGGCTCTTTTCCTATTTCAAAAGTTTTAGTTTTCGAGGGTAATAGCTAAGTATGTTGAAAAGATGAAGATATTAGACTATTTTATGATTGCACATGGTAAAGAATGTGATTAAAGGCTCTTTTCCTATTTCAAAAGTTTTAGTTTTCGAGGGTAATAGCTACGTATGTTGAAAAAATGAAGATATTAGACTATTTTATGATTGCAAATGGTAAAGAATGTGATTAAAGGCTCTTTTCCTATTTCAAAAGTTTTAGTTTTCGAGGGTAATAGCTAGATCTGTGGAAAAAATGAAGATATTAGACTATTTTATGATTGCACATGGTAAAGAATGTGATTAAAGGCTCTTTTCCTATTTCAAAAGTTTTAGTTTTCGAGGGTAATAGCTACGTATGTTGAAAAAATGAAGATATTAGACAATTTTATGATTGCACATGGTAAAGAATGTGATTAAAGGCTCTTTTCCTATTACAAAAGTTTTAGTTTTCGAGGGTAATAGCTACGTATGTTGAAAAAATGAAGATATTAGACTATTTTATGATTGCAAATGGTAAAGAATGTGATTAAAGGCTCTTTTCCTATGTCAAAAGTTTTAGTTTCGAGGGTAATAGCTGCGTATGTTGAAAAAATGAAGATATTAGACTATTTTATGATAGCACATGGTAAAGAATGTGATTAAAGGCTCTTTTCCTATTTCAAAAGTTTTAGTTTTCGAGGGTAATAGCTAGGTCTGTGGAAAAAATGAAGATATTAGACTATTTTATGATTACACATGGTAAAGAATGTGATTAAAGGCTCTTTTCCTATTTCAAAAGTTTTAGTTTTCGTGGGTAATAGCTACGTATGTTGAAAAAATGAAGATATTAGACTATTTTATGATTGCACATGGTAAAGAATGTGATTAAAGGCTCTTTTCCTATTTCAAAAGTTTTAGTTTTCGAGGGTAATAGCTGCGTATGTTGAAAAAATGAAGATATTAGACTATTTTATGATTGCAAATGGTAAAGAATGTTATTAAAGGCTCTTTTCCTATGTCAAAAGTTTTAGTTTTCGAGGGTAATAGCTACGTATGTTGAAAAAATGAAGATATTAGACTATTTTATGACTGCACATGGTAAAGAATGTGATTAAAGGCTCTTTTTCTATGTCAAAAGTTTTAGTTTTCGAGGGTAATAGCTGCGTATGTTGAAAAAATGAAGATATTAGACTATTTTATGATTGCAAATGGTAAAGAATGTTATTAAAGGCTCTTTTCCTATGTCAAAAGTTTTAGTTTTCGAGGGTAATAGCTACGTATGTTGAAAAAATGAAGATATTAGACTATTTTATGATTGCACATGGTAAAGAATGTGCTTAAAGGCTCTTTTCCTATGTCAAAAGTTTTAGTTTTCGAGGCTAATAGCTGCGTATGTTGAAAAAATAAAGATATTAGACTATTTTATGATTGCAAATGGTAAAGAATGTGATTAAAGGCTCTTTTCCTATTTCAAAAGTTTTAGTTTTCGAGGGTAATAGCTACGTATGTTGAAAAAATGAAGATATTAGACTATTTTATGATTGCACATGGTAAAGAATGTGATTAAAGGCTCTTTTCCTATTTCAAAGGTTTTAGTTTTCGAGGGTAATAGCTACGTAGGTTGAAAAAATGAAGATATTAGACTATTTTATGATTGCAAATGGTAAAGAATGTGATTAAAGGCTCTTTTCCTATTTCAAAAGTTTTAGTTTTCGAGGGTAATAGCTATGTCTGTTGAAAAAATGAAGATATTAGACTATTTTATGTTTGCACATGGTAAAGAATGTGATTAAAGGCTCTTTTCCTATGTCAAAAGTTTTAGTTTTCGAGTGTAATAGCTACGTATGTTGAAAAAATGAAGATATTAGACTATTTTATGATTGCACATGGTAAAGAATGTGATTAAAGGCTCTTTTCCTATTTCAAAAGTTTTAGTTTTCGAGGGTAATAGCTACGTATGTTGAAAAAATGAAGATATTAGACTATTTTATGATTGCAAATGGTAAAGAATGTGATTAAAGGCTCTTTTCCTATGTCAAAAGTTTTAGTTTTCGAGGGTAATAGCTACGTATGTTGAAAAAATGAAGATATTAGACTATTTTATGATAGCACATGGTAAAGAATGTGATTAAAGGCTCTTTTCCTATTTCAAAAGTTTTAGTTTTCGAGGGTAATAGCTAGGTCTGTGGAAAAAATGAAGATATTA
Source organism: Artemia franciscana (assembly GCF_032884065.1). Classification (NCBI taxonomy): domain Eukaryota; kingdom Metazoa; phylum Arthropoda; class Branchiopoda; order Anostraca; family Artemiidae; genus Artemia; species Artemia franciscana. The sequence goes on from NW_027066413.1 coordinate 14,865, forward strand.
GACTATTTTATGATTGCACATGGTAAAGAATGTGATTAAAGGCTCTTTTCCTATTTCAAAGTTTTAGTTTTCGTGGGTAATAGCTACGTATGTTGAAAAAATGAAGATATTAGACTATTTTATGATTGCAAATGGTAAAGAATGTGATTAAAGGCTCTTTTCCTATTTCAAAAGTTTTAGTTTTCGAGGGTAATAGCTATGTCTGTTGAAAAAATGAAGATATTAGACAATTTTATGATTGCACATGGTAAAGAATGTGATTAAAGGCTCTTTTCCTATTTCAAAAGTTTTAGTTTTCGAGGGTAATAGCTACGTATGTTGAAAAAATGAGGATATTAGACTATTTTATGATAGCACATGGTAAAGAATGTGATTAATGGCTCTTTTCCTATTTCAAAAGTTTTAGGTTTTGAGGGTAATAGCTAGGTATGTTGAAAAAATGAAGATATTAGACTATTTTATGATTGCACATGGTAAAGAATGTGATTAAAGGCTCTTTTCCTATTTCAAAAGTTTTAGTTTTCGAGGGTAATAGCTACGTATGTTGAAAAAATGAAGATATTAGACTATTTTATGATTGCAAATGGTAAAGAATGTTATTAAAGGCTCTTTTCCTATGTCAAAAGTTTTAGTTTTCGAGGGTAATAGCTACGTATGTTGAAAAAATGAAGATATTAGACTATTTTATGACTGCACATGGTAAAGAATGTGATTAAAGGCTCTTTTTCTATGTCAAAAGTTTTAGTTTTCGAGGGTAATAGCTATGTATGTTGGAAAAATGAAGATATTAGACTATTTTATGATTGCACATGGTAAAGAATGTGCTTAAAGGCTCTTTTCCTATGTCAAAAGTTTTAGTTTTCGAGGGTAATAGCTGCGTATGTTGAAAAAATTAAGATATTAGACTATTTTATGATTGCAAATGGTAAAGAATGTGATTAAAGGCTCTTTTCCTATTTCAAAAGTTTTAGTTTTCGAGGGTAATAGCTACGTATGTTGAAAAAATGAAGATATTAGACTATTTTATGATTGCACATGGTAAAGAATGTGATTAAAGGCTCTTTTCCTATTTCAAAGGTTTTAGTTTTCGAGGGTAATAGCTACGTATGTTGAAAAAATGAAGATATTAGACTATTTTATGATTGCAAATGGTAAAGAATGTGATTAAAGGCTCTTTTCCTATTTCAAAAGTTTTAGTTTTCGAGGGTAATAGCTATGTCTGTTGAAAAAATGAAGATATTAGACTATTTTATGTTTGCACATGGTAAAGAATGTGATTAAAGGCTCTTTTCCTATTTCAAAAGTTTTAGTTTTTGAGTGTAATAGCTACGTATATTGAAAAAATGAAGATATTAGACTATTTTAAGATTGCACATGGTAAAGAATGTGATTAAAGGCTCTTTTCCTATTTCAAAAGTTTTAGTTTTCGAGGGTAATAGCTACGTATGTTGAAAAAATGAAGATATTAGACTATTTTATGATTGCATATGGTAAAGAATGTGATTAAAGGCTCTTTTCCTATTTCAAAAGTTTTAGTTTTCGGGGGTAATAGCTACGTATGTTGAAAAAATGAAGATATTAGACTATTTTATGATTGCAAATGGTAAAGAATGTGATTAAAGGCTCTTTTCCTATGTCAAAAGTTTTAGTTTTCGAGGGTAATGGCTATGTCTGTTGAAAAAATGAAGATATTAGACTATTTTATGATTGCACATGGTAAAGAATGTGATTAAAGGCTCTTTTCCTATTTCAAAAGTTTTAGGTTTCGAGGGTAATAGCTACGTATGTTGAAAAATGAAGATATTAGACTATTTTATGATTGCACATGGTAAAGAATGTGATTAAAGGCTCTTTTCCTATTTCAAAAGTTTTAGTTTTCGAGGGTAATAGCTACGTATGTTGAAAAATGAAGATATTAGACAATTTTATGATTGCAAATGGTAAAGAATGTGATTAAAGGCTCTTTTCCTATGTCAAAAGTTTTAGTTTTCGAGGGTAATAGCTACTTGTGTTGAAAAAATGAAGATATTAGACTGTTTTATGATTGCAAATGGTAAAGAATGTGATTAAAGGCTCTTTTCCTATTTCAAAAGTTTTAGTTTTCGAGGGTAATAGCTACGTATATTGAAAAAATTAAGATATTAGACTATTTTATGATTGCACAAGGTAAAGAATGTGATAAAAGGCTCTTTTCCTATTTCAAAAGTTTTAGTTTTCGAGGGTAATAGCTACGTATGTTGAAAAAATTAAGATATTAGACTATTTTATCATTGCACATGGTAAAGAATGTGATTAAAGGCTCTTTTCCTATTTCAAAAGTTTTAGTTTTCGAGGGTAATAGCCTTGTCTGTTGAAAAAATGAAGATATTAGACTATTTTATGTTTGCACATGGTAAAGAATGTGATTAAAGGCTCTTTTCCTATGTCAAAAGTTTTAGTTTTCGAGGGTAATAGCTACGTATGTTGAAAAAATGAAGATATTAGACTATTTTATGATTGCACATGGTAAAGAATGTGATTAAAGGCTCTTTTCCTATTTCAAAAGTTTTAGTTTTCGAGGGTAATAGCTACGTATGTTGAAAAAATAAAGATATTAGACTATTTTATGATTGCATATGGTAAAGAATGTGATTAAAGGCTCTTTTCCTATTTCAAAAGTTTTAGTTTTCGAGGGTAATAGCTACGTATGTTGAAAAAATGAAGATATTAGACTATTTTATGATTGCAAATGGTAAAGAATATGATTAAAGGCTCTTTTCCTATGTCAAAAGTTTTAGTTTTTGATGGTAATAGCTACGTACGTTGAAAAAATGAAGATATTAGACTATTTTATGATTGCACATGGTAAAGAATGTGATTAAAGGCTCTTTTCCTATTTCAAAAGTTTTAGTTTTCGAGGGTAATAGCTACGTATTTTGAAAAAATGAAGATATTAGACTATTTTATCATTGCACATGGTAAAGAATATGATTAAAGGCTCTTTTCCTATTTCAAAAGTTTTAGTTTTCGAGGGTAATAGCTACGTATGTTGAAAAAATGAAGATATTAGACTATTTTATGATTGCACATGATAAAGAATGTGATTCAAGGCTCTTTTCCTATTTCAAAGGTTTTAGTTTTCGAGGGTAATAGCTAAGTATGTTGAAAAAAATGAAGATATTAGACTATTTTATGATTGCAAATTGTAAAGAATGTGATTAAAGTCTCTTTTCCTATTTCAAAAGTTTTATTTTTCGAGGGTAATAGCTATGTCTGTTGAAAAAATGAAGATATTAGACTATTTTATGTTTGCACATGGTAAAGAATGTGATTAAAAGCTCTTTTCCTATTTCAAAAGTTTTAGTTTTCGAGGGTAATAGCTACGTATGTTAAAAAAATGAAGATATTAGACTATCTTATGATTGTACATGGTAAAGAATGTGATTAAAGGCTCTTTTCCTATTTCAAAAGTTTTAGTTTTCGAGGGTAATAGCTACGTATGTTGAAAAAATGAAGATATTAGACTATTTTATGATTGCACATGGTAAAGAATGTGATTAAAGGCTCTTTTCCTATGTCAAAAGTT
>NW_027066414.1:0-18646 GCF_032884065.1 Artemia franciscana
AATAGCTACATATCTTGGAAAAATGAAGATATTAGACTATTTTAGGATTGCACATGGTAAAGAAAGTGCTTAAAGGCTCTTTTCCTATTTCAAAAGTTTTAGTTTTCGAGGGTAAAAGCTACGTATGTTGAAAAATGAAGATATTAGACTATTTTATGATTGCAAATGGTAAAGAATGTGATTAAAGGCTCTTTTCCTATGTCAAAAGTTTTAGTTTTCAAGGGTAATAGCTACGTATGTTGAAAAAATGAAGATATTAGACTATTTTATGATTGCAAATGGTAAAGAATGTGCTTAAAGGCTCTTTTTCCTATGCCAAAGTTTTAGTTTTCGAGGGTAATAGTTACGTATGTTGGAAAAATGAAGATATTAGACTATTTTATGATTGCACATGGTAAAGAATGTGATTAAAGGCTCTTTTCCTATATCAAAAGTTTTAGTTTTCGAGGGTAATAGCTACGTATGTTGGAAAAATGAAGATATTAGGACTATTTTATGATTGCACATGGTAAAGAAAGTGCTTAAAGGTTCTTTTCCTATTTCAAAAGTTTTAGTTATTTTATGATTGCAAATGGTAAAGAATGTGATTAAAGGCTCTTTTCCTATGTCAAAAGTTTTAGTTTTCGAGGGTAATAGCTACGTATGTTGAAAAAATGAAGATATTAGACTATTTTATGATTGCACATGGTAAAGAAAATGCTTAAAGGCTCTTTTCCTATTTCAAAAGTTTTAGTTTTCGAGGGTAATAGCTACGTATGTTGAAAAAATGAAGATATTAGACTATTTTATGATTGCAAATGGTAAAGAATGTGATTAAAGGCTCTTTTCCTATGTCAAAAGTTTTAGTTTTCGAGGGTAATAGCTACGTATGTTGGAAAAATGAAGATATTAGACTATTTTATGATTGCACATGGTAAAGAAAGTGCTTAAAGGCTCTTTTCCTATTTCAAAAGTTTTAGTTTTCGAGGGTAATAGCTACGTATGTTGAAAAAATGAAGATATTAGACTATTTTATGATTGCTCATGGTAAAGAAAGTGCTTAAAGGCTCTTTTCCTATTTCAAAAGTTTTAGTTTTCGAGGGTAATAGCTACGTATGTTGGAAAAATGAAGATATTAGACTATTTTATGATTGCACATGGTAAAGAATGTGATTAAAGGCTTTTTTCCTATGTCAAAAGTTTTAGTTTTCGAGGGTAATAGCTACGTATGTTGGAAAAATGAAGATATCAGACTATTTTATGATTGCACATGGTAAAGAATGTGATGAAAGGCTCTTTTCCTATGTCAAAAGTTTTAGTTTTCGAGGGTAATAGCTACGTATGTTGAAAAAATGAAGATATTAGACTATTTTATGATTGCAAATGGTAAAGAATGTGATTAAAGGCTCTTTTCCTATTTCAAAAGTTTTTCGTTTTCGAGGGTAATAGCTACGTATGTTGGAAAAATGAAGATATTAGACTATTTTATGATTGCACATGGTAAAGAATGTGATTAAAGGCTCTTTTCCTATGTCAAAAGTTTTAGTTTTCGAGGGTAATAGCTACGTATGTTGGAAAAAATGAAGATATTAGACTATTTTATGATTGCACATGGTAAAGAATGTGATTAAAGGCTCTTTTCCTATGTTAAAAGTTTAGTTTTCGAGGGTAATAGCTACGTATGTTGAAAAAATGAAGATATTAGACTATTTTATGATTGCACATGGTAAAGAAAGTGCTTTAAAGGCTCTTTTCCTATTTCAAAAGTTTTAGTTTTCGAGGGTAATAGCTACGTATGTTTGAAAAATGAAGATATTAGACTATTTTATGATTGCAAATGGTAAAGAATGTGATTAAAGGCTCTTTTCCTATATCAAAAGTTTTAGTTTTCGAGGGTAATAGCTACGTATGTTGGAAAAATGAAGATATTCGACTATTTTATGATTCCACATGGTAAAGAAAGTGCTTAAAGGCTCTTTTCCTATTTCAAAAGTTTTAGTTTTCGAGGGTAATAGCTACGTATGTTGGAAAAATGAAGATATTAGACTATTTTATGATTGCACATGGTAAAGAATGTGATTAAAGGCTCTTTTCCTATGTCAAAAGTTTTAGTTTTCGAGGGTAATAGCTACGTATGTTGAAAAAATGAAGATATTATACTATTTTATGATTGCAAATGGTAAAGAATGTGATTAAAGGCTCTTTTCCTATGTCAAAAGTTTTAGTTTTCGAGGGTAATAGCTACGTATGTTGAAAAAATGAAGATATTAGACTATTTTATAATTGCAAATGGTAACGAATGTGATTAAAGGCTCTTTTCCTATGTAAAAAGTTTTTAGTTTTCGAGGGTAATAGCTACGTATGTTGAAAAAATGAAGATATTAGCATATTTTATGATTGCAAATGGTAAAGAATGTGATTAAAGGCTCTTTTCCTATGTCAAAAGTTTTAGTTTTCGAGGGTAATAGCTAAGCATGTTGAAAAAATGAAGATATTAGACTATTTTATGATTGCAAATGGTAAAGAATGTGATTAAAGGCTCTTTTCCTATGTCAAAAGTTTTAGTTTTCAAGGGTAATAGCTACGTATGTTGAAAAAATGAAGATATTAGACTATTTTAATGATTGCAAATGGTAAAGAATGTGCTTAAAGGCTCTTTTCCTATGCCAAAGTTTTAGTTTTCGAGGGTAATAGCTACGTATGTTGGAAAAATGAAGATATTAGACTATTTTAGGAATGTACATGGTAAAGAAAGTGCTTAAAGGCTCTTTTCCTATTTCAAAAGTTTTAGTTTTCGAGGGTAATAGCTACGTATGTTGAAAAAATGAAGATATTAGACTATTTTATGATTGCAAATGGTAAAGAATGTGATTAAAGGCTCTTTTCCTATGTCAAAAGTTTTAGTTTTCAAGGGTAATAGCTACGTATGTTGAAAAGATGAAGATATTAGACTATTTTATGATTGCAAATGGTAAAGAATGTGCTTAAAGGCTCTTTTCCTATGCCAAAGTTTTAGTTTTCGAGGGTAATAGTTACGTATGTTGGAAAAATGAAGATATTAGACTATTTTATGATTGCACATGGTAAAGAATGTGATTAAAGGCTCTTTTCCTATATCAAAAGTTTTAGTTTTCGAGGGTAATAGCTACGTATGTTGGAAAAAATGAAGATATTAGACTATTTTATGATTGCACATGGTAAAGAAAGTGCTTAAAGGCTCTTTTCCTATTTCAAAAGTTTTAGTTTTCGAGGGTAATAGCTACGTATGTTGAAAAAATGAAGATATTAGACTATTTTATGATTGCAAATGGTAAAGAATGTGATTAAACGCTCTTTTCCTATATCAAAAGTTTTAGTTTTCGAGGGTAATAGCTGCGTATGTTGAAAAAATGAAGATATTGGACTATTTTATGATTGCACATGGTAAAGAAAAATGCTTAAAGGCTCTTTTCCTATTTCAAAAGTTTTAGTTTTCGAGGGTAATAGCTACGTATGTTGAAAAAATGAAGATATTAGACTATTTTATGATTGCAAATGGTAAAGAATGTGATTAAAGGCTCTTTTCCTATGTCAAAAGTTTTAGTTTTCGAGGGTAATAGCTACGTATGTTGGAAAAATGAAGATATTAGACTATTTTATGATTGCACATGGTAAAGAAAGTGCTTAAAGGCTCTTTTCCTATTTCAAAAGTTTTAGTTTTCGAGGGTAATAGCTACGTATGTTGAAAAAATGAAGATATTAGACTATTTTATGATTGCACATGGTAAAGAAAGTGCGTAAAGGCTCTTTTCCTATTTCAAAAGTTTTAGTTTTCGAGGGTAATAGCTACGTATGTTGGAAAAATGAAGATATTAGACTATTTTATGATTGCACAAGGTAAAGAAAGTGCTTAAAGGCTCATTTCCTATTTCAAAAGTTTTAGTTTTCGAGGGTAATAGCTACGTATGTTGAAAAAATGAAGATATTAGACTATTTTATGATTGCAAATGGTAAAGAATGTGATTAAAGGCTCTTTTCCTATTTCAAAAGTTTTTGTTTTCGAGGGTAATAGCTACGTATGTTGGAAAAATGAAGATATTAGACTATTTTATGATTGCACATGGTAAAGAATGTGATTAAAGGCTTTTTTCCTATGTCAAAAGTTTTAGTTTTCGAGGGTAATAGCTACGTATGTTGGAAAAATGAAGATATTAGACTATTTTATGATTGCACATGGTAAAGAATGTGATGAAAGGCTCTTTTCCTATGTCAAAAGTTTTAGTTTTCGAGGGTAATAGCTACGTATGTTGAAAAAATGAAGATATTAGACTATTTTATGATTGCAAATGGTAAAGAATGTGATTAAAGGCTCTTTTCCTATTTCAAAAGTTTTCGTTTTCGAGGGTAATAGATACGTATGTTGGAAAAATGAAGATATTAGACTATTTTATGATTGCACATGGTAAAGAATGTGATTAAAGGCTCTTTTCCTATGTCAAAAGTTTTAGTTTTCGAGGGTAATAGCTACGTATGTTGGAAAAATGAAGATATTAGACTATTTTATGATTGTACATGGTAAAGAATGTGATTAAAGGCTCTTTTCCTATGTTAAAAGTTTTAGTTTTCGAGGGTAATAGCTACGTATGTTGAAAAAATGAAGATATTAGACTATTTTATGATTGCACATGGTAAAGAAAGTGCTTAAAGGTTCTTTTCCTATTTCAAAAGTTTTAGTTTTCGAGGGTAATAGCTACGTATGTTTGAAAAATGAAGATATTAGACTATTTTATGATTGCAAATGGTAAAGAATGTGATTAAAGGCTCTTTTCCTATGTCAAAAGTTTTAGTTTTCGAGGGTAATAGCTACGTACGTTGGAAAAATGAAGATATTCGACTATTTTATGATTCCACATGGTAAAGAAAGTGCTTAAAGGCTCTTTTCCTATTTCAAAAGTTTTAGTTTTCGAGGGTAATAGCTACGTATGTTGGAAAAATGAAGATATTAGACTATTTTATGATTGCACATGGTAAAGAATGTGATTAAAGGCTCTTTTCCTATGTCAAAAGTTTTAGTTTTCGAGGGTAATAGCTACGTATGTTGAAAAAATGAAGATATTATACTATTTTATGATTGCAAATGGTTAAGAATGTGATTAAAGGCTCTTTTCCTATGTCAAAAGTTTTAGTTTTCGAGGGTAATAGCTACGTATGTTGAAAAAATGAAGATATTAGACTATTTTATAATTGCAAATGGTAATGAATGTGATTAAAGGCTCTTTTCCTATGTAAAAAGTTTTAGTTTTTGAGGGTAATAGGTACGTATGTTGAAATATGAAGATATTAGCATATTTTATGATTGCAAATGGTAAAGAATGTGATTAAAGGCTCTTTTCCTATGTAAAAAGTTTTAGTTTTCGAGGGTAATAGCTACGCATGTTGAAAAAATGAAGATATTAGACTATTTTATAATTGCAAATGGTAAAGAATGTGATTAAAGGCTCTTTTCCTATTTCAAAAGTTTAAGTTTTCGAGGGTAATAGCTACGTATGTTGGAAAAATGAAGATATTAGACTATTTTATGATTGCACATGGTAAAGAATGTGCTTAAAGGCTCTTTTCCTATGGCAAAAGTTTTAGTTTTCGAGGGTAATAGCTACGTATGTTGGAAAAATGAAGATATTAGACTATTTTATGATTGCACATGGTAAAGAATGTGATTAAAGGCTCTTTTCCTATGTCAAAAATTTTAGTTTTCGAGGGTAATAGCTACGTATGTTGAAAAAATGAAGATATTAGACTATTTTATGATTGCAAATGGTAAAGAATGTGATTAAAGGCTCTTTTCCTATGTCAAAAGTTTTAGTTTTCGAGGGTAATAGCTACGTATGTTGAAAAAATGAAGATATTAGACTATTTTATGATTGCAAATGGTAAAGAATGTGATTAAAGGCTCTTTTCTCATTTCAAAAGTTTTCGTTTTCGAGGGTAATAGTTACGTATGTTGGAAAAATGAAGATATTAGACTATTTTATAATTGCAAATGGTAACGAATGTGATTAAAGGCTCTTTTCCTATGTAAAAAGTTTTAGTTTTCGAGGGTAATAGCTACGTATGTTGAAAAAATGAAGATATTAGCATATTCTATGATTGCAAATGGTAAAGAATGTGATTAAAGGCTCTTTTCCTATGTCAAAAGTTTTAGTTTTCGAGGGTAATAGCTACGCATGTTGAAAAAATGAAGATATTAGACTATTTTATGATTGCAAATGGTAAAGAATGTGATTAAAGGCTCTTTTCCTATCTCAAAAGTTTAGTTTTCAAGGGTAATAGCTACGTATGTTGAAAAAATGAAGATATTAGACTATTTTATGATTGCAAATGGTAAAGAATGTGCTTAAAGGCTCTTTTCCTATGCCAAAGTTTTAGTTTTCGAGGGTAATAGCTACGTATGTTGGAAAAATGAAGATATTAGACTATTTTAGGATTGCACATGGTAAAGAAAGTGCTTAAAGGCTCTTTTCCTATTTCAAAAGTTTTAGTTTTCGAGGGTAATAGCTACGTATGTTGAAAAAATGAAGATATTAGACTATTTTATGATTGCAAATGGTAAAGAATGTGATTAAAGGCTCTTTTCCTATGTCAAAAGTTTTAGTTTTCAAGGGTAATAGCTACGTATGTTGAAAAGATGAAGATATTAGACTATTTTATGATTGCAAATGGTAAAGAATGTGCTTAAAGGCTCTTTTCCTATGCCAAAGTTTTAGTTTTCGAGGGTAATAGTTACGTATGTTGGAAAAATGAAGATACTAGGACTATTTTATGATTGCACATGGTAAAGAATGTGATTAAAGGCTCTTTTCCCATATCAAAAGTTTTAGTTTTCGAGGGTAATAGCTACGTATGTTGGAAAAATGAAGATATTAGACTATTTTATGATTGCACATGGTAAAGAAAGTGCTTAAAGGCTCTTTTCCTATTTCAAAAGTTTTAGTTTTCGAGGGTAATAGCTACGTATGTTGAAAAAATGAAGATATTAGACTATTTTATGATTGCAAATGGTAAAGAATGTGATTAAACGCTCTTTTCCTATGTCAAAAGTTTTAGTTTTCGAGGGTAATAGCTGCGTATGTTGAAAAAAATGAAGATATTGGACTATTTTATGATTGCACATGGTAAAGAAAATGCTTAAAGGCTCTTTTCCTATTTCAAAAGTTTTAGTTTTCGAGGGTAATAGCTACGTATGTTGAAAAAATGAAGATATTAGACTATTTTATGATTGCAAATGGTAAAGAATGTGATTAAAGGCTCTTTTCCTATGTCAAAAGTTTTAGTTTTCGAGGGTAATAGCTACGTATGTTGGAAAAATGAAGATATTAGACTATTTTATGATTGCACATGGTAAAGAAAGTGCTTAAAGGCTCTTTTCCTAATTCAAAAGTTTTAGTTTTCGAGGGTAATAGCTACGTATGTTGAAAAAAATGAAGATATTAGACTATTTTATGATTGCACATGGTAAAGAAAGTGCTTAAAGGCTCTTTCCTATTTCAAAAGTTTTAGTTTTCGAGGGTAATAGCTACGTATGTTGGAAAACTGAAGATATTAGACTATTTTATGATTGCACAAGGTAAAGAAAGTGCTTAAAGGCTCATTTCCTATTTCAAAAGTTTTAGTTTTCGAGGGTAATAGCTACGTATGTTGAAAAAATGAAGATATTAGACTATTTTATGATTGCAAATGGTAAAGAATGTGATTAAAGGCTCTTTTCCTATTTCAAAAGTTTTTGTTTTCGAGGGTAATAGCTACGTATGTTGGAAAAATGAAGATATTAGACTATTTTATGATTGCACATGGTAAAAAATGTGATTAAAGGCTTTTTTTCCTATGTCAAAAGTTTTAGTTTTCGAGGGTAATAGCTACGTATGTTGGAAAAATGAAGATATTAGACTATTTTATGATTGCACATGGTAAAGAATGTGATGAAAGGCTCTTTTCCTATGTCAAAAGTTTTAGTTTTCGAGGGTAATAGCTACGTATGTTGAAAAAATGAAGATATTAGACTATTTTATGATTGCAAATGGTAAAGAATGTGATTAAAGGCTCTTTTCCTATTTCAAAAGTTTTCGTTTTCGAGGGTAATAGCTACGTATGTTGGAAAAATGAAGATATTAGACTATTTTATGATTGCACATGGTAAAGAATGTGATTAAAGGCTCTTTTCCTATGTCAAAAGTTTTAGTTTTCGAGGGTAATAGCTACGTATGTTGGAAAAATGAAGATATTAGACTATTTTATGATTGTACATGGTAAAGAATGTGATTAAAGGCTCTTTTCCTATGTTAAAAGTTTTAGTTTTCGAGGGTAATAGCTACGTATGTTGAAAAAATGAAGATATTAGACTATTTTATGATTGCACATGGTAAAGAAAGTGCTTAAAGGTTCTTTTCCTATTTCAAAAGTTTTAGTTTTCGAGGGTAATAGCTACGTATGTTTCAAAAATGAAGATATTAGACTATTTTATGATTGCAAATGGTAAAGAATGTGATTAAAGGCTCTTTTCCTATGTCAAAAGTTTTAGTTTTCGAGGGTAATAGCTACGTATGTTGGAAAAATGAAGATATTCGACTATTTTATGATTCCACATGGTAAAGAAAGTGCTTAAAGGCTCTTTTCCTATTTCAAAAGTTTTAGTTTTCGAGGGTAATAGCTACGTATGTTGGAAAAATGAAGATATTAGACTATTTTATGATTGCACATGGTGAAGAATGTGATTAAAGGCTCTTTTCCTATGTCAAAAGTTTTAGTTTTCGAGGGTAATAGCTACGTATGTTGAAAAAATGAAGATATTATACTATTTTATGATTGCAAATGGTTAAGAATGTGATTAAAGGCTCTTTTCCTATGTCAAAAGTTTTAGTTTTCGAGGGTAATAGCTACGTATGTTGAAAAAATGAAGATATTAGACTATTTTACAATTGCAAATGGTAACGAATGTGATTAAAGGCTCTTTTCCTATGTAAAAAGTTTTAGTTTTCGAGGGTATTAGCTACGTATGTTGAAAAAATGAAGATATTAGCATATTTTATGATTGCAAATGGTAAAGAATGTGATTAAAGGCTCTTTTCCTATGTCAAAAGTTTTAGTTTTCGAGGGTAATAGCTACGCATGTTGAAAAAATGAAGATATTAGACTATTTTATGATTGCAAATGGTAAAGAATGTGATTAAAGGCTCTTTTCCTATTTCAAAAGTTTCAGTTTTCGAGGGTAATAGCTACGTATGTTGGAAAAATGAAGATATTAGACTATTTTATGATTGCACATGGTAAAGAATGTGCTTAAAGGCTCTTTTCCTATGGCAAAAGTTTTAGTTTTCGAGGGTAATAGCTACGTATGTTGGAAAAATGAAGATATTAGACTATTTTATGATTGCACATGGTAAAGAATGTGATTAAAGGCTCTTTTCCTATGTCAAAAATTTTAGTTTTCGAGGGTAATAGCTACGTATATTGAAAAAAATGAAGATATTAGACTATTTTATGATTGCAAATGGTAAAGAATGTGATTAAAGGCTCTTTTCCTATGTCAAAAGTTTTAGTTTTCGAGGGTAATAGCTACGTATGTTGAAAAAATGAAGATATTAGACTATTTTATGATTGCAAATGGTAAAGAATGTGATTAAGGCTCTTTCTCTCATTTCAAAAGTTTTCGTTTCGAGGGTAATAGTTACGTATGTTGGAAAAAATGAAGATATTAGACTATTTTATGATTGCAAATGGTAAAGAATGTGATTAAAGGCTCTTTTCCTATTTCAAAAGTTTTCGTTTTCGAGGGTAATAGCTACGTATGTTGGAAAAATGAAGATATTAGACTATTTTATGATTGCACATGGTAAAGAATGTGATTAAAGGCTCTTTTCCTATGTCAAAATTTTTAGTTTTCGAGGGTAATAGCTACGTATGTTGAAAAAATGAAGATATTAGAATATTTTATGATTGCAAATGGTAAAGAATGTGATTAAAGGCTCTTTTCCTATGTCAAAAGTTTTAGTTTTCAAGGGTAATAGCTACGTATGTTGAAAAAAATGAAGATATTAGACTATTTTATGATTGCAAATGGTAAAGAATGTGCTTAAAGGCTCTTTTCCTATGCCAAAGTTTTAGTTTTCGAGGGTAATAGCTACGTATGTTGGAAAAATGAAGATATTAGACTATTGTATTAGCAGAGTTTTTAACTAGTTTTCTTATTCATTTAAATTGTCAAAGGTGTTTTCTATAGGGTGTTGGCTTGTGAGATGTTTCAAACAGGCTAAATTGGCTACTTAGGTCTACTTTTGCAGTATTAGCAGAGTTTTTAACTAGTTTTCTTATTCATTTAAATTGTCAAAGGTGTTTTCTATTGGGTGTTGGCTTGTGAGATGTTTCAAACAGGCTAAATTGGATACTTAGGTCTACTTTTGCAGTATTAGCAGAGTTTTTAACTAGTTTTCTTATTCATTTAAATTGTCAAAGGTGTTTTTCTATAGGGTGTCGGCTTGTGAGATGCTTCAAACAGGCTAAATTGGCTACTTAGGTCTACTTTTGCAGTATTAGCAGAGTTTTTAACTAGTTTTCTTATTCATTTAAATTGTCAAAGGTGTTTTCTATAGGGTGTTGGCTTGTGAGATGTTTCAAAACAGGCTAAATTGGATACTTAGGTCTACTTTTGCAGTATTAGCAGAGTTTTTAACTAGTTTTCTTATTCATTTAAATTGTCAAAGGTGTTTTCTATAGGGTGTTGGCTTGTGAGATGTTTCAAACAGGCTAAATTGGATACTTAGGTCTACTTTTGCAGTATTAGCAGAGTTTTTAACTAGTTTTCTTATTCATTTAAATTGTCAAGGTGTTTTCTATAGGGTGTTGGCTTGTGAGATGTTTCAAACAGGCTAAATTGGCTACTTAGGTCTACTTTTGCAGTATTAGCAGAGTTTTTAGCTAGTTTTCTTATTCATTTAAATTGTCAAAGGTGTTTTTCTATAGGGTGTTGGCTTGTGAGATGTTTCAAACAGGCTAAATTGGATACTTAGGTCTACTTTTGCAGTATTAGCAGAGTTCTTAACTAGTTTTCTTATTCATTTAAATTGTCAAAGGTGTTTTCTATAGGGTGTTGGCTTGTGAGATGTTTCAATCAGGCTAAATTGGATACTTAGGTCTACTTTTGCAGTATTAGCAGAGTTTTTAACTAGTTTTCTTTTTCATTTAAATTGTCAAAGGTGTTTTTTTATAAGGTGTCGGCTTGTGAGATGCTTCAAACAGGCTAAATTGGCTACTTAGGTCTACTTTTGCAGTATTAGCAGAGTTTTTAACTAGTTTTCCTTATTCATTTAAATTGTCAAAGGTGTTTTCTATAGGGTGTTGGCTTGTGAGATGTTTCAAACAGGCTAAATTGGATACTTAGGTCTACTTTTGCAGTATTAGCAGAGTCTCTAACAAGTTTTCTTCTTCATTTAAATTCTCAAAGGTGTTTTCTATAGGGTGTTGGCTTGTGAGATGTTTCAAACAGGCTAAATTGGCTACTTACGTCTACTTTTGCAGTATCAGCAGAATTTATAATAAGTTTTCTTATTCATTTAAATTATCAAAGGTGTTTTTTTTATAAGGTGTTGGCTTGTGAGATGTTTCAGACAGGCTAAATTGGCTACTTAGGTCTACTTTTGTAGTACCAACAGAATTTCTAATTCTGCACATACATTTCAAGTAAGAAAAATACTTATCTCTATAGTCAGAATTGCATCCTGAATCCAAAGTTATTGTGCATTTGCATCAGAAAGGAAATTAATATTAACCATATACAGACCTAGCCTATACCAATTCAGGGTATATATTTGCACGTTAGTGAGTATATGTGTATGTATGTGTATATGTGTGTATGTGTATATGTATGTGTGTATGTATATGTATGTATATGTATGTATATATATATTTATATATATATATATATATATATATGTATATATGTAAGCCCTATAGATAGGTAGAGTAGCTCCATAGGAGGCTTAGGCCAAGTAGGACCTTGTCCCAGTGGGGCCCATAATAGAAACTGGGAAACCCTCCCCTGGGGGTCATAATTTCAGGTGGAGGAGGAAGAAGGCCCCTCAAATGTACACTCAGCAGGGCCAACTGCCGTGTTCACGCGTCAGATGAGTTACAAACCTTCTCCCAGTAATGGGTTAAATTGCATGGTGAAGCAGAACACCATCGTGGGAGGATCCTCTATAGGAGGACAACTGCGGCAGGGCGTAAGATCCAGATTTATGGACAACGGCCTCTGTAAAGGGCTGCCTCGACCCTTTCGGGGTACCTGCAAGACTGGGAAACTTGCGGTCAATTTTCCCACTTGAGGAGTGGCGCCCCTCGAGGAAATTATAGCCTAGTAAACAACACAGCACTCGTACGGGATTCTGATTATTGGACAATTTTCTGGGCTTGGTTTTGTTTTAATGGGCGTTTTCGGGCTGAAAAACCTCTTCCTAGCTAATTTATCTACTATGGGCTGCCTCCCCATAGTAGCATAATATTTGTAGGCATGAATATATAATGAGTCGGAGGTAATAGGCTTGGGACTGTCTGTGCAGGATTTCGACTCTTGTTGATAGAAGAGCATCGCCAAGTGCTGAAAACCATGTTGTGACCAAGATGGGCCCAGGATTGCATTATTAAAGCCTCCAACTTACTGGAGGTCCCAGGGACTTCTTGCTGTCCGGTTCTAAGCCGGCTTAAGCGCTTCGGTGTAGACTTGAGAAGATATGTTGGTCCCCATCCTGCACTGGTATCCGGGATCACTGCTTTTTTTGAGGCCAAAATAATTTCAAAGATTTAAAGGACATGAAAATTGGAACTTGGAATGTTACGACGTTAAAAAATGACTATCGCATCGACATTTTGACTGACGAATTCAGACGGTTTGAACTGGATTTATTAGGAGTTTCAGAAACTCATATCCCAGGGGTAGGAAGCATGAAATTAGGTGACATAGAATTTGTTTACTCAGGAAGGAAGGATGGGGTACATAGACAGGGAGTAGGGCTCATGATGAATAAGGAAGCTGCTAAGTCTTGTTTAGGCTGGGAAGGTATTAATAATAGAATACTAATTGCTCATTTTATGACTAAAAAGTTTAGGGTATCAGTTATAGTAGTATAAGCCCCCATTGAACCAACTGATGGAGATACTAGTGACTCAGATGAATTTTTACTTACAGTTACAGGAGCAAATAGACAGGGTACCAGGTAGAAATATGGTGTTTTTGCTAGGAGATTTTAATGCCCAGGTTGGTAGAAATAGGGATAGATGGTATCCTAGCCTAGGTAATTTTGGTGTAGGAAAAGAAAACAGTAATGGCTATAGGCTTTTGCAATTTTGTAGGTATAACAACCTAGTTGTAACCAATACGGTGTTTGGTCACAAAATGGCCCATAAGTTGACATGGTATTCACGTGATGGTAAGACAGCAAACCTTATTGATTATGTTATTGTAAACAGAAGACTAGCAGGATCAATACAAGATACTAGGGTGTATAGGAGTGCCGTTATTGATGTTAAAAGTAAAGATCACCATCTAGTAGTGTCTAAGGTTAATTTAAAGCTGAAATTTCGGAAGAGTAACTCCCTCCCGGGAAGTTATGATGTTGGTAGACTTCAGGATGAAAATTTGAGAAAAAAATTCCAGGAACAGTTGAGTACTAAACTTGAGGGTTTAAAATTTGACAATGTGGAATATGGATGGAATAATTTCAGAAAAACAATTTGTGAAGTTGCTGATGGTGTCCTAGGGAAGAGTGCTAAGACAGCAACTAGGAATATTAGTGAAAAAGCTTTAGGTTTAATAGAGAGTAGAAGGGGTTCGTATAAGAATTATCTGAGCGATAGGTCGTATGAAAACAAAAGGAATGTAAAGAAAGTGGAGAAAGCATTAAAATATGAACTAAGGAGATGTGAAATGGAGGCGATGGATAAAATTGCTGAGGATCTGGAAGATGCGGATAGACGGCATAATAGTAAAATATTATACTGGCATGTTAATAAATTGAAAGGGAGTAGCCGATCCGGACTAGTCCCAGTTAAAGATAGAAATGGGGTCACAATTAGTGATAAGGAAAAAGTTAAAGAAAGATGGGTGGAACATTTTGAGAATGTGCTAAACCGAGATACAGTTGCAGGAAAAGATATAGATGAAAATAAAAAAGTTTGTGATACCTTGGATGTGAAGGAAGATTTGTTTAGTGAGGAAGAATTAGCGACAGTACTAGAAGGATTAAAAAATAATAAGGCCCCAGGTGCTGATAGTATGATTAATGAGTTCCTTAAATATGGTGGCTCTGAGGTTAGGAATAAGCTACTGAAGATTATGAACATGATTTTTGAAAAAGGGGAAGTACCCAATGATTTTAGGAAAACCTTAATTAAACCACTGTATAAGAAAGGTGACAAGAGTGAATGTCGGAATTATCGAGGCATTAGTCTGGTCTCTGTAGGTAGCAAATTACTGAGTAATATGATACTTTTTAGACTGAGACATGCTGTAGATAAAGTTTTAAGGGAAGAACAATGCGGTTTTAGAAAAGGTAGAGGATGTGTCGACCATGTTTTCACTCTTAGGTTAATAATTGAGAAGTCCCTTCGTTGTCAAACACCTTTGGTCCTTAGTTTTATCGATTATGAGCAAGCTTTCGATTCTGTTGATAGAACAGCGTTAACAAAGGTCTTATCGTTATATGGTATTCCAGAAAAATACATTAAAGTGATTTGCGCTATGTACGAGAATAATACTGCTGCGGTTAAGGTAGGAAATGAGGTTAGCAACTGGTTTTGTATTAAATCAGGAGTTAAGCAGGGTTGTGTTCTATCCCCCTTTATATGGATCATTTTGATGGACTTCGTCTTAAGGAGCACAGGAATGGCAATTGGAGACCATGGAATCAAATGGGGAGGAAGAACGCTCCTGGACTTAGATTATGCTGATGATTTAAGCATATTAGATGAAAGTGTGAGCAAAATGAATGAATTTTTAGAGGTTTTACGAGTTCAGGGTGCTAAAATAGGCTTGAAAATTAATGTTAAGAAGACTAAGTCACTAAGGTTAGGAATAAGTGAAGATGAACAGGTGACCTTAGGTAACGAAAAGATTGATCAGGTTGGGAGCTTCAGTTACCTTGGTAGTATTATTAGTAAAGATGGTGGGAGCAGTGAAGATGTTAAAAGTAGAATAGCTAAAGCTCAGGGTGTTTTTTCACAGTTAAAAAAAGTTTGGAAGAATAGAAAGATAAGCCTACAAACCAAGATTAGAATATTGGAAGCTACAGTGATGACAGTGGTCAAATATGGCTATGAAGCATGGACACTCCGAAAAGCAGATGAAAATTTACTAGATGTTTTCCAGAGAAATTGCCTACGGATTGTTCTGGGTACCCGGCTGACTGACCGTATTTCAAACAGTAGGTTGTACGAAAAGTGTGGTTCAATCCCGCTTTCTGGGGCTATAATGAAAGAAAGGTTGAGATGGCTAGGCCACGTTCTACGGATGAAGGATGACAGATTACCGAAGATTGTCCTTTTGGCCAACCGTCTGGGGCTACACGGAAAGCAGGTCGTCCTTGTCTGGGTTGGGAGGATGTCATAAATAAGGATTTAAAGGAAATGGGAACTTCCTGGAGGGTGTAAAGAGGGAGGCTTTAAATAGATTAGGTTGGAGGAGGAGCGTGCGTAGCTGTGTTGGCCTCAGGCGGCTTGGTGCTGCAGTGAGTTATTAGTAGTAGCAGTAGTAGTTTATGATTGCACATGGTAAAGAATGTGATTAAAGCCTCTTTTCCTATGTCAAAAGTTTTAGTTTTCGAGGGTAATAGCTACGTATGTTGGAAAAATGAAGATATTAGACTATTTTATGATTGCACATGGTAAAGAAAGTGCTTAAAGGCTCTTTTCCTATTTCAAAAGTTTAGTTTTCGAGGGTAATAGCTACGTATGTTGAAAAAATGAAGATATTAGACTATTTTATGATTGCAAATGGTAAAGAATGTGATTAAAGGCTCTTTTCCTATGTCAAAAGTTTTAGTTTTCAAGGGTAATAGCTACGTATGTTGAAAAAATGAAGATATTAGACTATTTTATGATTGCAAATGGTAAAGAATGTGCTTAAAGGCTCTTTTCCTATGCCAAAGTTTTAGTTTTCGAGGTAATAGCTACGTATGTTGGAAAAATGAAGATATTAGACTATTTTATGATTGCACATGGTAAAGAATGTGATTAAAGGCTCTTTTCCTATGTCAAAAGTTTTAGTTTTCGAGGGTAATAGCTGCGTATGTTGGAAAAATGAAGATATTAGACTATTTTATGATTGCACATGGTAAAGAAAGTGCTTAAAGGCTCTTTTCCTATTTCAAAAGTTTTAGTTTTCGAGGGTAATAGCTACGTATGTTGAAAAAATGAAGATATTAGACTATTTTATGATTGCAAATGGTAAAGAATGTGATTAAAGGCTCTTTTCCTATGTCAAAAGTTTTAGTTTTCGAGGGTAATAGCTACGTATGTTGAAAAAATGAAGATATTAGACTATTTTATGATTGCACATGGTAAAGAAAATGCTTAAAGGCTCTTTTCCTATTTCAAAAGTTTTAGTTTTCGAGGGTAATAGCTACGTATGTTGAAAAAATGAAGATATTAGACTATTTTATGATTGCAAATGGTAAGAATGTGATTAAAGGCTCTTTTCCTATGTCAAAAGTTTTAGTTTTCGAGGGTAATAGCTACGTATGTGGAAAAATGAAGATATTAGACTATTTTATGATTGCACATGGTAAAGAAAGTGCTTAAAGGCTCTTTTCCTATTTCAAAAGTTTTAGTTTTCGAGGGTAATAGCTACGTATGTTGAAAAAATGAAGATATTAGACTATTTTATGATTGCAAATGGTAAAGAATGTGATTAAAGGCTCTTTTCCTATTTCAAAAGTTTTTGTTTTCGAGGGTAATAGCTACGTATGTTGGAAAAATGAAGATATTAGACTATTTTATGATTGCACATGGTAAAGAATGTGATTAAAGGCTTTTTTTCCTATGTCAAAAGTTTTAGTTTTCGAGGGTAATAGCTACGTATGTTGAAAAAATGAAGATATTAGACTATTTTATGATTGCAAATGGTAAAGAATGTGATTAAAGGCTCTTTTCCTATGTCAAAAGTTTTAGTTTTCGAGGGTAATAGCTACGTATGTTGAAAAAATTAAGATATTAGACTATTTTATGATCGCAAATGGTAAAGAATGTGATTAAAGGCTCTTTTCATATGTCAAAAGTTTTAGTTTTCGAGGGTAATAGCTACGTATGTTGAAAAAATGAAGATATTAGACTATTTTATGATTGCAAATGGTAAAGAATGTGATTAAAGGCTCTTTTCCTATGTCAAAAGTTTTAGTTTTCGAGGGTAATAGCTACGTATGTTGAAAAAATGAAGATAATAGACTATTTTATGATTGCAAATGGTAAAGAATGTGATTAAAGGCTCTTTTCCTATGTCAAAAGTTTTAGTTTTCGAGGGTAATAGCTACGTATGTTGGAAAAATGAAGATATTAGACTATTTTATGATTTCACATGGTAAAGAATGTGATTAAAGGCTCTTTTCCTATGTCAAAAGTTTTAGTTTTCGAGGGTAATAGCTACGTATGTTGAAAAAATGAAGATATTAGACTATTTTATGATTGCAAATGGTAAAGAATGTGATTAAAGGCTCTTTTCCTATGTCAAAAGTTTTAGTTTTCGAGGGTAATAGCTACGTATGTTGGAAAAATGAAGATATTAGACTATTTTATGATTGCAAATGGTAAAGAATGTGATTAAAGGCTCTTTTCCTATGTCAAAAGTTTTAGTTTTCGAGGGTAATAGCTACGTATGTTGGAAAAATGAAGATATTAGACTATTTTATGATTGCACATGGTAAAGAAAGTGCTTAAAGGCTCTTTTCCTATTTCAAAAGTTTTAGTTTTCGAGGGTAATAGCTACATATGTTGAAAAATGAAGATATTAGACTATTTTATGATTGCAAATGGTAAAGAATGTGATTAAAGGCTCTTTTCCTATTTCAAAAGTTTTCGTTTTCGAGGGTAATAGCTACGTATGTTGGAAAAATGAAGATATTAGACTATTTTATGATTGCACATGGTAAAGAATGTGATTAAAGGCTCTTTTTCCAATGTCAAAAGTTTTAGTTTTCGAGGGTAATAGCTGCGTATGTTGGAAAAAAGAAGATATTAGACTATTTTATGAATGCACATGGTAAAGAAAGTGCTTAAAGGCTCTTTTCCTATTTCAAAAGTTTTAGTTTTCGAGGGTAATAGCTACGTATGTTGCAAAAATGAAGATATTAGACTATTTTATGATTGCACATGGTAAAGAATGTGATTAAAGGCTCTTTTCCTATGTCAAAAGTTTTAGTTTTCGAGGGTAATAGCTATGTATGTTGAAAAAATGAAGATATTAGACTATTTTATGATTGCAAATGGTAAAGAAAGTGATTAAAGGCTCTTTTCCTATGTCAAAAGTTTTAGTTTTCGAGGGTAATAGCTACGTATGTTGGAAAAATGAAGATATTAGACTATTTTATGATTGCACATGGTAAAGAATGTGATTAAAGGCTCTTTTTCTATGTCAAAAGTTTTAGTTTCGAGG
>NW_027066415.1:0-18640 GCF_032884065.1 Artemia franciscana
GGGTAATAGCTACGTATGTTGAAAAAATGAAGATATTAGTCTATTTTATGATTGCAAATGGTAAATAATGTGATTAAAGGCTATTTTCCTATTTCAAAAGTTTTAGTTTTCGAGGGTAATAGCTAGGTCTGTAGAAAAAATGAAGATATTAGACTATTTTATGATTGCACATGGTAAAGAATGTGATTAAAGGCTCTTTTCCTATTTCAAAAGTTTTAGTTTTCGAGGGTAATAGCTTCGTATGTTGAAAAAATGAAGATATTAGACTATTTTATGATTGCAAATGGTAAAGAATGTGATTAAAGGCTCTTTTCCTATTTCAAAAGTTTTAGTTTTCGAGGGAAATAGCTATGTCTATTGAAAAAATGAAGATTTTAGACTATTTTATGATTGCACATGGTAAAGAATGTGATTAAAGGCTCTTTTCCTATTTCAAAAGTTTTAGTTTTCGAGGGTAATAGCTACGTATGTTGAAAAAATGAAGATATTAGACTATTTTATGATTGCAAATAGTAAAGAATGTGATTAAAGGCTCTTTTCCTATTTCAAAAGTTTTAGTTTTCGAGGTTCATAGCTACGTATGTTGAAAAAATGAAGATATTAGACTATTTTATTTATTGCAAATGGTAAAGAATGTGATTAAAGGCTCTTTTCCTATTTCAAAAGTTTTAGTATTCGAGGGTAATAGCTACGTATGTTGAAAAAATGAAGATATTAGACTATTTTATGATTGCAAATGGTAAAGAATGTGATTAAAGGCTCTTTTCCTATTTCAAAAGTTTTAGTTCTCGAGGGTAATAGCTACGTATGTTGAAAAAATGAAGATATTAGACTATTTTATGATTGCAAATGGTAAATAATGTGATTAAAGGCTCTTTTCCTATTTCAAAAGTTTTAGTTTTCGAGGGTAATAGCTAGGTCTGTAGAAAAAATGAAGATATTAGACTATTTTATGATTGCACATGGTAAAGAATTTGATTAAAGGCTCTTTTCCTATTTCAAAAGTTTTAGTTTTCGAGGGTAATAGCTACGTAAGTTGAAAAAATGAAGATATTAGACTATTTTATGATTGCAAATGGTAAAGAATGTGATTAAAGGCTCTTTTCCTATTTCAAAAGTTTTAATTTTCGAGGGAAATAGCTATGTCTGTTGAAAAAATGAAGATATTAGACTATTTTATGATTGCACATGGTAAAGAATGTGATTAAAGGCTCTTTTCCTATGTCAAAAGTTTTAGTTTTCGAGGGTAATAGCTACGTATGTTAAAAAAATGAAGATATTAGACTATTTTATGATTGCACATGGTAAAGAATGTGATTAAAGGCTCTTTTCCTATGTCAAAAGTTTTAATTTTCGAGGGTAATAGCTACGTATGTTGAAAAAATAAAGATATTAGACTATTTTATGATTGCACATGGTAAAGAATGTGATTAAAGGCTCTTTTCCTATTTCAAAAGTTTTAGTTTTCGAGGGTAATAGCTACGTATGTTGAAAAAATGAAGATATTAGACTATTTTATGATTGCAAATAGTAAAGAATGTGATTAAAGGCTCTTTTCCTATTTCAAAAGTTTTAGTTTTCGAGGTTCATAGCTACGTATGTTGAAAAAATGAAGATATTAGACTATTTTATTTATTGCAAATGGTAAAGAATGTGATTAAAGGCTCTTTTCCTATTTCAAAAGTTTTAGTATTTGAGGGTAATAGCTACGTATGTTGAAAAAATGAAGATATTAGACTATTTTATGATTGCAAATGGTAAAGAATGTGATTAAAGGCTCTTTTCCTATTTCAAAAGTTTTAGTTTTCGAGGGTAATAGCTACGTATGTTGAAAAAATGAAGATATTAGACTATTTTATGATTGCAAACGGTAAAGAATGTGATTAAAGGCTCTTTTCCTATTTCAAAAGTTTTAGTTTTCGGGGGTAAGAGCTTTGTCTGTGGAAAAAATGAAGATATCAGACAATTTTATGATTGCACATGGTAAAGAATGTGATTAAAGGCTCTTTTCCTATTTCAAAAGTTTTAGTTTTCGAGGGTAATAGCTACGTATGTTGAAAAAATGAAGATATTAGACTATTTTATGATTGCACATGGTAAAGAATGTGATTAAAGGCTCTTTTCCTATTTCAAAAGTTTTAGTTTTCGAGGGTAATAGTTACGTATGTTGAAAAAATGAAGATATTAGACTATTTTATTGATTGCACATGGTAAAGAGTGTGATTAAAGGCTCTTTTCCTATTTCAAAAGTTTTAGTTTTTGAGGGTAATAGCTACGTATGTTGAAAAAATGAAGATATTAGTCTATTTTATGATTGCAAATGGTAAATAATGTGATTAAAGGCTATTTTCCTATTTCAAAAGTTTTAGTTTTCGAGGGTAATAGCTAGGTCTGTAGAAAAAATGAAGATATTAGACTATTTTATGATTGCACATGGTAAAGAATGTGATTAAAGGCTCTTTTCCTATTTCAAAAGTTTTAGTTTTCGAGGGTAATAGCTTCGTATGTTGAAAAAATCAAGATATTAGACTATTTTATGATTGCAAATGGTAAAGAATGTGATTAAAGGCTCTTTTCCTATTTCAAAAGTTTTAGTTTTCGAGGGAAATAGCTATGTCTATTGAAAAAATGAAGATTTTAGACTATTTTATGATTGCACATGGTAAAGAATGTGATTAAAGGCTCTTTTCCTATTTCAAAAGTTTTAGTTTTCGAGGGTAATAGCTATGTCTGTAGAAAAAACGAAGATATTAGACTATTCTTATGTCAAAAGTTTTAGTTTTCGAGGGTAATAGCTACGTATGTTGAAAAAATGAAGATATTAGACAATTTTATGATTGCATATGGTAAAGAGTGTGATTAAAGGCTCTTTTCCTATTTCAAAAGTTTTAGTTTCCGAGGTTAATAGCTACGTATGTTGAAAAAATGAAGATATTAGACTATTTTATGATTGCACATGGTAAAGAATGTGATTAAAGGCTCTTTTCCTATTTCAAAAGTTTTAGTTTTCGAGGGTAATAGCTAAGTATGTTGAAAAAATGAAGATATTAGACTATTTTATGATTGCACATGGTAAAGAATATGATTAAAGGCTCTTTTCCTATTTCAAAAAATTTAGTTTTCGAGGGTAATAGCTACGTATGTTGAAAAAATGAAGATATTAGACTATTTTATGATTGCAAATGGTAAAGAATGTGATTAAAGGCTCTTTTCCTATGTCAAAAGTTTTAGTTTTCGAGGCTAATAGCTACGTATGTTGAAAAAATGAAGACATTAGACTATTTTATGATTGCAAATAGTAAAGAATGTGATTAAAGGCTCTTTTCCTATTTCAAAAGTTTTAGTTTTTGAGGGTTATAACTACGTATGTTGAAAAAATGAAGATATTAGACTATTTTATGATTGCACATGGTAAAGAATGTGATTAAAGGCTCTTTTCATATGTCAAAAGTTTTAGTTATCGAGGGTAATAGCTACGTATGTTGAAAAAATGAAGATATTAGACTATTTTATGATTGCAAATGGTAAAGAATGTGATTAAAGGCTCTTTTCCTATGTCAAAAGTTTTAGTTTTCGAGGGTAATAGCTACGTATGTTGAAAAAATGAAGATATTAGACTATTTTATGATAGCAAATGGTAAAGAATGTAATTAAAGGCTCTTTTCCTATTTCAAAAGTTTTAGTTTTCGAGGGTAATAGCTACGTATGTTGAAAAAATGAAGATATTAGACAATTTTATGATTGCAAATGGTAAAGAATGTGATTAAAGGCTCTTTTCCTATGTCAAAAGTTTTAGTTTTCGAGTGTAATAGCTACGTATGTTGAAAAAATGAAGATATTAGACTATTTTATGATTACAAATGGTAAAGAATGTGATTAAAGGCTCTTTTCCTATTTCGAAAGTTTTAGTTTTCGTGGGTAATAGCTACGTATGTTGAAAAAATGAAGATATTAGACTATTTTATGATTGGAAATGGTAAAGAATGTGATTAAAGGCTCTTTTCCTATTTCAAAAGTTTTAGTTTTCGAGGGTAATAGCTACGTATGTTGAAAAAATGAAGATATTAGACTATTTTATGATTGCAAATGGTAAAGAATGTGATTAAAGGCTCTTTTACTATGTCAAAAGTTTTAGTTTTCGAGGGTAATAGCTACGTATGTTGAAAAATGAAGATATTAGACTATTTTATGATTGCACATGGCAAAGAATGTGATTAAAGGCTCTTTTCCTATTTCAAAAGTTTTAGTTTTCGAGGGTAATAGCTACGTATGTTGAAAAAATGAAGATATTAGACTATTTTATGATTGCAAATGGTAAAGAATGTGATTAAAGGCTCTTTTCCTATGTCAAAAGTTTTAGTTTTCGAGGGAAATAGCTATGTCTGTTGAAAAAATGAAGATTTTAGACTATTTTATGATTGCACATGGTAAAGAATGTGATTAAAGGCTCTTTTCCTATTTCAAAAGTTTTAGTTTTCGAGGGTAATAGCTAGGTCTGTAGAAAAAATGAAGATATTAGACTATTTTATGATTGCAAATGGTAAAGAATGTGATTAAAGGCTCTTTTCCTATTTCAAAAGTTTTAGTTTTCGAGGGAAATAGCTATGTCTGTTGAAAAAATGAAGATTTTAGACTATTTTATGATTGCACATGGTAAAGAATGTGATTAAAGGCTCTTTTCCTATTTCAAAAGTTTTAGTTTTCGAGGGTAATAGCTATGTCTGTAGAAAAAATGAAGATATTAGACTATTCTTATGTCAAAAGTTTTAGTTTTCGAGGGTAATAGCTACGTATGTTGAAAAAATGAAGATATTAGACAATTTTATGGTTGCATATGGTAAAGAGTGTGATTAAAGGCTCTTTTCCTATTTCAAAAGTTTTACTTTTCGAGGGTAATAGCTACGTATGTTGTAAAAATGAAGATTTTAGACTGTTTTATGATTGCACATGGTACAGAATGTGATTAAAGGCTCTTTTCCTATGTCAAAAGTTTTAGTTTTCGAGGGTAATAGCTACGTATGTTGAAAAAATGAAGATATTAGACTATTTTATGATTGCAAATGGTAAAGAATGTGATTAAAGGCTCTTTTCCTATGTCAAAAGTTTTAGTTTTCGAGGGTAATAGCTACGTATGTTGAAAAAATGAAGATATTAGACTATTTTATGATTGCACATGGTAAAGAATGTGATTAAAGGCTCTTTTCCTATGTCAAAAGTTTTAGTTTTCGAGGTAATAGCTACGTATGTTGAAAAAATGAAGATATTAGACTATTTTATGATTACAAATGGTAAAGAATGTGATTAAAGGCTCTTTTCCTATTTCGAAAGTTTTAGTTTTCGTGGGTAATAGCTACGTATGTAGAAAAAATGAAGATATTAGACTATTTTATGTCAAAACTTTTCGTATGTCAAAAGTTTTAGTTTTCGAGGGTAATAGCTACGTATGTTGAAAAAATGAAGATATTAGACTATTTTATGATAGCAAATGGTAAAGAATGTGATTAAAGGCTCTTTTCCTATTTCAAAAGTTTTAGTTTTCGAGGGTAATAGCTACGTATGCTGAAAAAATGAAGATATTAGACAATTTTATGATTGCAAATGGTAATGAATGTGATTAAAGGCTCTTTTCCTATGTCAAAAGTTTTAGTTTTCGAGTGTAATAGCTACGTATGTTGAAAAAATGAAGATATTAGACTATTTTATGATTACAAATGGTAAAGAATGTGATTAAAGGCTCTTTTCCTATTTCGAAAGTTTTAGTTTTCGTGGGTAATAGCTACGTATGTTGAAAAAATGAAGATATTAGACTATTTTATGATTGCAAATGGTAAAGAATGTGATTAAAGGCTCTTTTACTATGTCAAAAGTTTTAGTTTTCGAGGGTAATAGCTACGTATGTTGAAAAAATGAAGATATTAGACTATTTTATGATTGCACATGGCAAAGAATGTGATTAAAGGCTCTTTTCCTATTTCAAAAGTTTTAGTTTTCGAGGGTAATAGCTACGTATGTTGAAAAAATGAAGATATTAGACTATTTTATGATTGCAAATGGTAAAGAATGTGATTAAAGGCTCTTTTCCTATGTCAAAAGTTTTAGTTTTCGAGGGAAATAGCTATGTCTGTTGAAAAAATGAAGATTTTAGACTATTTTATGATTGCACATGGTAAAGAATGTGATTAAAGGCTCTTTTCCTATTTCAAAAGTTTTAGTTTTCGAGGCTTATAGCTACGTATGTTAAAAAAATGAAGATATTAGACTATTTTATGATTGCAAATGGTAAAGAATGTGATTAAAGGCTCTTTTCCTATTTCAAAAGTTTTAGTTTTCGATGGTAATAGCTACGTATGTTGAAAAAATGAAGATATTAGACTATTTTATGATTGCAAATGGTAAAGAATGTGATTAATGGCTCTTTTCCTATTTCAAAAGTTTTAGTTTTCGAGGGTTATAGCTACGTATTTTAAAAAAATGAGGATATTAGACTATTTTATGATTGCAAATGGTAAAGAATGTGATTAAAGTCTCTTTTCTTATGTCAAAAGTTTTAGTTTTCGAGGGTAATGGCTTTGTCTGTGGAAAAAATGAAGATATTAGACTATTTTATGATTGCACATGGTAAAGAATGTGATTAAAGGCTCTTTTCCTATTTCAAAAGTTTTAGTTTTCGAGGGTAATAGCTATGTATGTTGAAAAAATGAAGATATTAGACTATTTTATGATTGCAAATGGTAAAGAATGTGATTAAAGGCTCTTTTCCTATGTCAAAAGTTTTAGTTTTCGAGGGTAATAGCTTTGTCTGTGGAAAAAATGAAGATATTAGACTATTTTATGATTGCAAATGGTAAAGAATGTGATTAAAGGCTCTTTTCCTATGTCAAAAGTTTTAGTTTTCGAGGGTAATAGCTACGTATGTTGAAAAAATGAAGATATTAGACTATTTTATGATTGCAAATGGTAAAGAATGTGATTAAAGGCTCTTTTCCTATGTCAAAAGTTTTAGTTTTCGAGGGTAATAGCTACGTATGTTGAAAAAATGAAGATATTAGACTATTTTATGATTGCACATGGTAAAGAATGTGATTAAAGGCTCTTTTCCTATTTCAAAAGTTTTAGTTTTCGAGGGTAATAGCTACGTTTGTTTAAAAAATGAAGATATTTGACTATTTTATGATTGCAATGGTAAGAATGTGATTAAAGGCTCTTTTCCTATTTCAAAAGTTTTAGTTTTCGAGGGGTAAGAGCTACGTATGTTGAAAAAATGAAGAATGTGATTAAAGGCTCTTTTCCTATTTCAAAAGTTTTAGTTTTCGAGGGTAATAGCTACGTATGTTGAAAAAATGAAGATATTAGACTATTTTATGATTGCAAATGGTAAAGAATGTGATTAAAGGCTCTTTTCCTATTTCAAAATTTTAGTTTTCGAGGGTAATAGCTACGTATGTTGAAAAAATGAAGATATTAGACTATTTTATGATTGCAAATGGTAAAGAATGTGATTAAAGGCTCTTTTCCTATTCCAAAAGTTTTAGTTTTCGAGGGTAATAGCTATGTCTGTGGAAAAAATGAAGATATTAGACTATTTTATGATTGCAAATGGTAAAGAATGTGATTAAAGGCTCTTTTCCTATTTCAAAAGTTTTAGTTTTCGGAGGGTAATAGCTACGTATGTTGAAAAAATGAAGATATTAGACAATTTTATGATTGCAAATGGTAAAGAATGTGATTAAAGGCTCTTTTCCTATGTCAAAAGTTTTAGTTTTCGAGGGTAATAGTTACGTATGTTGAAAAAATGAAGATATTAGACAATTTTATGATTGCACGTGGTAAAGAATGTGATTAAAGGCTCTTTTCCTATTCCAAAAGTTTTAGTTTTCGAGGGTAATAGCTACGTATGTTGAAAAAATGAAGATATTAGACTATTTTATGATTGCACTGGTAAAGAATGTGATTAAAGGCTCTTTTCCTATTTCAAAAGTTTTAGTTTTCGAGGGTAATAGCTACGTTGTTGAAAAAATGAAGATATTAGACTATTTTATGATTGCACATGGTAAAGAATGTGATTAAAGGCTCTCTTCCTATTTCAAAAGTTTTAGTTTTCGAGGGTAATAGCTACGTATGTTGAAAAAATAAGATATTAGACTATTTTATGATTGCAAATGGTAAAGAATGTGATTAAAGGCTCTTTTCTATTTCAAAAGTTTTAGTTTTCGAGGGTAATAGCTAGGTCTGTTGAAAAAATGAAGATATTAGACTATATTATGATTGCAAATGGTAAAGAATGTGATTAAAGGCTCTTTTCCTATTTCAAAAGTTTTAGTTTTCGAGGGTAATAGCTACGTATGTTGAAAAAATGAAGATATTAGACTATTTTATGATTGCAAACGGTAAAGAATGTGATTAAAGGCTCTTTTCCTATTTCAAAACTTTTAGTTTTCGAGGGTAATAGCTACGTATGTTGAAAAAATGAAGATATTAGACTATTTTATGATTGCAAATGGTAAAAAATGTGATTAAAGGCTCTTTTCCTATTTCAAAAGTTTTAGTTTTCGAGGGTAATAGCTACGTATGTTGAAAAAATGAAGATATTAGACTATTTTATGATTGCAAATGGTAAAGAATGTGATTAAAGGCTCTTTTCCTATGTCAAAAGTTTTAGTTTTCGAGGGTAATAGCTACGTATGTTGAAAAAATGAAGATATTAGACTATTTTATGATTGCAAATGGTAAAGAATGTGATTAAAGGCTCTTTTCCTATTTCAAAAGTTTTAGTTTTCGAGGGTAATAGCTACGTATGTTGAAAAAATGAAGATATTAGACTATTTTATGATTGCAAATGGTAAAGAATGTGATTAAAGGCTCTTTCCTATGTCAAAAGTTTTAGTTTTCGAGGGTAATAGCTACGTATGTTGAAAAAATGAAGATATTAGACTATTTTATGATTGCACATGGTAAAGAATGTGATTAAAGGCTCTTTTCCTATTTCAAAAGTTTTAGTTTTCGAGGGTAATAGCTACGTATGTTGAAAAAATGAAGATATTAGACTATTTTATGATTGCAAATGGTAAAGAATGTGATTAAAGGCTCTTTTCCTATGTCAAAAGTTTTAGTTTTCGAGGGTAATAGCTACGTATGTTGAAAAAATGAAGGTATTAGACTATTTTATGATTGCAAATGGTAAAGAATGGATTAAAGGCTCTTTTCCTATTTCAAAAGTTTTAGTTTTCGAGGGTAATAGCTACGTATGTTGAAAAAATGAAGATATTAGACAATTTTATGATTGCAAATGGTAAAGAATGTGATTAAAGGCTCTTTTCCTATGTCAAAAGTTTTAGTTTTCGAGGGTAATAGCTACGTATGTTGAAAAAATGAAGATATTAGACTATTTTATGATTGCACATGGTAAAGAATGGGATTGAAGGCTCTTTTCTATTTCAAAAATTTTAGTTTTCGAGGGTAATAGCTACGTATGTTGAAAAAATGAAGATATTAGACAATTTTATGATTGCAAATGGTAAAGAATGTGATTAAAGGCTCTTTTCCTATGTCAAAAGTTTTAGTTTTCGAGGGTAATAGCTACGTATGTTGAAAAAATGAAGATATTAGACTATTTTATGATTGCACATGGTAAAGAATGTGATTAAAGGCTCTTTTCCTGTTTCAAAAGTTTTAGTTTTCGAGGGTAATAGCTACGTATGTTGAAAAAATGAAGATATTAGACCTATTTTATGATTGCAAATGGTAAAGAATGTGATTAAAGGCTCTTTTCCTATTTCAAAAGTTTTGTTTTCGAGGGTAATAGCTAGTCTGTGGAAAAAATGAAGATATTAGACTATTTTATGATTGCACTGGTAAAGAATGTGATTAAAGGCTCTTTTCCTATTTCAAAAGTTTTAGTTTTCGAGGGTAATAGCTACGTATGTTGAAAAAATGAAGATATTAGACAATTTTATGATTGCACATGGTAAAGAATGTGATTAAAGGCTCTTTTCCTATTTCAAAAGTTTTAGTTTTCGAGGGTAATAGCTACGTATGTTGAAAAAATGAAGATATTAGACAATTTTATGATTGCAAATGGTAAAGAATGTGATTAAAGGCTCTTTTCCTATTTCAAAAGTTTTAGTTTTCGAGGGTAATAGCTACGTATGTTGAAAAAATGAAGATATTAGACTATTTTATGATTGCAAATGGTAAAGAATGTGATTAAAGGCTCTTTTCCTATGTCAAAAGTTTTAGTTTTCGAGAGTAATAGCTACGTATGTTGAAAAAATGAAGATATTAGACAATTTTATGATTGCAAATGGTAAAGAATGTGATTAAAGGCTCTTTTCCTATTTCAAAAGTTTTAGTTTTCGAGGGTAATAGCTACGTATGTTGAAAAAATGAAGATATTAGACTATTTTATGATTGCAAATGGTAAAGAATGTGTTAAAGGCTCTTTTCCTATGTCAAAAGTTTTAGTTTTCGAGGGTAATAGCTACGTATGTTGAAAAAATGAAGATATTAGACTATTTTATGATTGCACATGGTAAAGAATGTGATTAAAGGCTCTTTTCCTATTTCAAAGATTTTAGTTTTCGAGGGTAATAGCTACGTATGTTGAAAAAATGAAGATATTAGACTATTTTATGATTGCAAATGGTAAAGAATAAGATTAAAGGCTCTTTTCCTATGTCAAAAGTTTTAGTTTTCGAGGGTAATAGCTACGTATGTTGAAAAAATGAAGATATTAGACTATTTTATGATTGCAAATGGTAAAGAATGTGATTAAAGGCTCTTTTCCTATGTCAAAAGTTTTAGTGTTCGATGGTAATAGCTACGTATGTTGAAAAAATGAAGATATTAGACTATTTTATGATTGCAAATGGTAAAGAATGTGATTAAAGGCTCTTTTCCTATGTCAAAAGTTTTAGTTTTCGAGGGTAATAGCTACGTATGTTGAAAAAATGAAGATATTAGACTATTTTATGATTGCAAATGGTAAAGAATGTGATTAAAGGCTCTTTTCCTATTTCAAAAGTTTTAGTTTTCGAGGGTAATAGCTACGTCTGTTGAAAAAATGAAGATATTAGACTATTTTATGATTGCAAATGGTAAAGAATGTGATTAAAGGCTCTTTTCCTATTTCAAAAGTTTTAGTTTTCGAGGGTAATAGCTACGTATGTTGAAAAAATGAAGATATTAGACAATTTTATGATTGCAAATGGTAAAGAATGTGATTAAAGGCTCTTTTCCTATTTCAAAAGTTTTAGTTTTCGAGGGTAATAGCTACGTATGTTGAAAAAATGAAGATATTAGACTATTTTATGATTGCAAATGGTAAAGAATGTGATTAAAGGCTCTTTTCCTATTTCAAAAGTTTTAGTTTTCGAGGGTAATAGCTACGTATGTTGAAAAAATGAAGATATTAGACTATTTTATGATTGCAAATGGTAAAGAATGTGATTAAAGGCTCTTTTCCTATTTCAAAAGTTTTAGTTTTCGAGGGTAATAGCTACGTATGTTGAAAAAATGAAGATATTAGACTATTTTATGATTGCAAATGGTAAAGAATGTGATTAAAGGCTCTTTTCCTATTTCAAAAGTTTTAGTTTTCGAGGGTAATAGCTACGTATGTTGAAAAAATGAAGATATTAGACTATTTTATGATTGCAAATGGTAAAGAATGTGATTAAAGGCTCTTTTCCTATGTCAAAAGTTTTAGTTTTCGAGGGTAATAGCTACGTATGTTGAAAAAATGAAGATATTAGACTATTTTATGATTGCACATGGTAAAGAATGTGATTAAAGGCTCTTTTCCTATTTCAAAAGTTTTAGTTTTCGAGGGTAATAGCTACGTATGTTGAAAAAATGAAGATATTAGACTATTTTATGATTGCAAATGGTAAAGAATGTGATTAAAGGCTCTTTTCCTATTTCAAAAGTTTTAGTTTTCGAGGGTAATAGCTACGTATGTTGAAAAAATGAAGATATTAGACTATTTTATGATTGCAAATGGTAAAGAATGTGATTAAAGGCTCTTTTCCTATTTCAAAAGTTTTAGTTTTCGAGGGTAATAGCTACGTATGTTGAAAAAATGAAGATATTAGACTATTTTATGATTGCAAATGGTAAAGAATGTGATTAAAGGCTCTTTTCCTATTCAAAAGTTTTAGTTTTCGAGGGTAATAGCTACGTATGTTGAAAAAATGAAGATATTAGACTATTTTATGATTGCAAATGGTAAAGAATGTGATTAAAGGCTCTTTTCCTATTTCAAAAGTTTTAGTTTTCGAGGGTAATAGCTACGTATGTTGAAAAAATGAAGATATTAGACTATTTTATGATTGCAAATGGTAAAGAATGTGATTAAAGGCTCTTTTCCTATTCAAAAGTTTTAGTTTTCGAGGGTAATAGCTACGTATGTTGAAAAAATGAAGATATTAGACTATTTTATGATTGCACATGGTAAAGAATGTGATTAAAGGCTCTTTTCCTATTTCAAAAGTTTTAGTTTTCGAGGGTAATAGCTACGTATGTTGAAAAAATGAAGATATTAGACTATTTTATGATTGCAAATGGTAAAGAATGTGATTAAAGGCTCTTTTCCTATTTCAAAAGTTTTAGTTTTCGAGGGTAATAGCTACGTATGTTGAAAAAATGAAGATATTAGACTATTTTATGATTGCACTGGTAAAGAATGTGATTAAAGGCTCTTTTCCTATTTCAAAAGTTTTAGTTTTCGAGGGTAATAGCTACGTATGTTGAAAAAATGAAGATATTAGACTATTTTATGATTGCAAATGGTAAAGAATGTGATTAAAGGCTCTTTTCCTATTTCAAAAGTTTTAGTTTTCGAGGGTAATAGCTACGTATGTTGAAAAAATGAAGATATTAGACTATTTTATGATTGCAAATGGTAAAGAATGTGATTAAAGGCTCTTTTCCTATTTCAAAAGTTTTAGTTTTCGAGGGTAATAGCTACGTATGTTGAAAAAATGAAGATATTAGACTATTTTATGATTGCAAATGGTAAAGAATGTGATTAAAGGCTCTTTTCCTATGTCAAAAGTTTTAGTTTTCGAGGGTAATAGCTACGTATGTTGAAAAAATGAAGATATTAGACTATTTTATGATTGCACATGGTAAAGAATGTGATTAAAGGCTCTTTTCCTATTTCAAAAGTTTTAGTTTTCGAGGGTAATAGCTACGTATGTTGAAAAAATGAAGATATTAGACTATTTTATGATTGCAAATGGTAAAGAATGTGATTAAAGGCTCTTTTCCTATGTCAAAAGTTTTAGTTTTCGAGGGTAATAGCTACGTATGTTGAAAAAATGAAGATATTAGACTATTTTATGATTGCACATGGTAAAGAATGTGATTAAAGGCTCTTTTCCTATGTCAAAAGTTTTAGTTTTCGAGGGTAATAGCTACGTATGTTGAAAAAATGAAGATATTAGACTATTTTATGATTGCAAATGGTAAAGAATGTGATTAAAGGCTCTTTTCCTATGTCAAAAGTTTTAGTTTTCGAGGGTAATAGCTACGTATGTTGAAAAAATGAAGATATTAGACTATTTTATGATTGCAAATGGTAAAGAATGTGATTAAAGGCTCTTTTCCTATGTTCAAAAGTTTTAGTTTTCGAGGGTAATAGCTACGTATGTTGAAAAAATGAAGATATTAGACTATTTTATGATTGCAAATGGTAAAGAATGTGATTAAAGGCTCTTTTCCTATTTCAAAAGTTTTAGTTTTCGAGGGTAATAGCTACGTATGTTGAAAAAATGAAGATATTAGACTATTTTATGATTGCAAATGGTAAAGAATGTGATTAAAGGCTCTTTTCCTATTTCAAAAGTTTTAGTTTTCGAGGGTAATAGCTACGTATGTTGAAAAAATGAAGATATTAGACTATTTTATGATTGCAAATGGTAAAGAATGTGATTAAAGGCTCTTTTCCTATTTCAAAAGTTTTAGTTTTCGAGGGTAATAGCTACGTTGTTGTGAAAAAATGAAGATATTAGACTATTTTATGATTGCAAATGGTAAAGAATGTGATTAAAGGCTCTTTTCCTATTTCAAAAGTTTTAGTTTTCGAGGGTAATAGCTACGTATGTTGAAAAAATGAAGATATTAGACTATTTTATGATTGCAAATGGTAAAGAATGTGATTAAAGGCTCTTTTCCTATTTCAAAAGTTTTAGTTTTCGAGGGTAATAGCTACGTATGTTGAAAAAATGAAGATATTAGACTATTTTATGATTGCAAATGGTAAAGAATGTGATTAAAGGCTCTTTTCCTATTTCAAAAGTTTTAGTTTTCGAGGGTAATAGCTACGTATGTTGAAAAAATGAAGATATTAGACTATTTTATGATTGCACATGGTAAAGAATGTGATTAAAGGCTCTTTTCCTATTTCAAAAGTTTTAGTTTTCGAGGGTAATAGCTACGTATGTTGAAAAAATGAAGATATTAGACAATTTTATGATTGCAAATGGTAAAGAATGTGATTAAAGGCTCTTTTCCTATTTCAAAAGTTTTAGTTTTCGAGGGTAATAGCTACGTATGTTGAAAAAATGAAGATATTAGACTATTTTATGATTGCAAATGGTAAAGAATGTGATTAAAGGCTCTTTTCCTATTTCAAAAGTTTTAGTTTTCGAGGGTAATAGCTACGTATGTTGAAAAAATGAAGATATTAGACTATTTTATGATTGCAAATGGTAAAGAATGTGATTAAAGGCTCTTTTCCTATTTCAAAAGTTTTAGTTTTCGAGGGTAATAGCTACGTATGTTGAAAAAATGAAGATATTAGACTATTTTATGATTGCAAATGGTAAAGAATGTGATTAAAGGCTCTTTTCCTATTTCAAAAGTTTTAGTTTTCGAGGGTAATAGCTACGTATGTTGAAAAAATGAAGATATTAGACTATTTTATGATTGCAAATGGTAAAGAATGTGATTAAAGGCTCTTTTCCTATTTCAAAAGTTTTAGTTTTCGAGGGTAATAGCTAGTATGTTGAAAAAATGAAGATATTAGACTATTTTATGATTGCAAATGGTAAAGAATGTGATTAAAGGCTCTTTTCCTATTTCAAAAGTTTTAGTTTTCGAGGGTAATAGCTACGTATGTTGAAAAAATGAAGATATTAGACTATTTTATGATTGCACATGGTAAAGAATGTGATTAAAGGCTCTTTTCCTATTTCAAAAGTTTTAGTTTTCGAGGGTAATAGCTACGTATGTTGAAAAAATGAAGATATTAGACTATTTTATGATTGCAAATGGTAAAGAATGTGATTAAAGGCTCTTTTCCTATTTCAAAAGTTTTAGTTTTCGAGGGTAATAGCTACGTATGTTGAAAAAATGAAGATATTAGACTATTTTATGATTGCAAATGGTAAAGAATGTGATTAAAGGCTCTTTTCCTATGTCAAAAGTTTTAGTTTTCGAGGGTAATAGCTACGTATGTTGAAAAAATGAAGATATTAGACTATTTTATGATTGCAAATGGTAAAGAATGTGATTAAAGGCTCTTTTCCTATTTCAAAAGTTTTAGTTTTCGAGGGTAATAGCTACGTATGTTGAAAAAATGAAGATATTAGACTATTTTATGATTGCAAATGGTAAAGAATGTGATTAAAGGCTCTTTTCCTATTTCAAAAGTTTTAGTTTTCGAGGGTAATAGCTACGTATGTTGAAAAAATGAAGATATTAGACTATTTTATGATTGCAAATGGTAAAGAATGTGATTAAAGGCTCTTTTCCTATTTCAAAAGTTTTAGTTTTCGAGGGTAATAGCTACGTATGTTGAAAAAATGAAGATATTAGACTATTTTATGATTGCAAATGGTAAAGAATGTGATTAAAGGCTCTTTTCCTATTTCAAAAGTTTTAGTTTTCGAGGGTAATAGCTACGTATGTTGAAAAAATGAAGATATTAGACTATTTTATGATTGCAAATGGTAAAGAATGTGATTAAAGGCTCTTTTCCTATTTCAAAAGTTTTAGTTTTCGAGGGTAATAGCTACGTATGTTGAAAAAATGAAGATATTAGACTATTTTATGATTGCAAATGGTAAAGAATGTGATTAAAGGCTCTTTTCCTATTTCAAAAGTTTTAGTTTTCGAGGGTAATAGCTACGTATGTTGAAAAAATGAAGATATTAGACTATTTTATGATTGCAAATGGTAAAGAATGTGATTAAAGGCTCTTTTCCTATTTCAAAAGTTTTAGTTTTCGAGGGTAATAGCTACGTATGTTGAAAAAATGAAGATATTAGACTATTTTATGATTGCACATGGTAAAGAATGTGATTAAAGGCTCTTTTCCTATTTCAAAAGTTTTAGTTTTCGAGGGTAATAGCTACGTATGTTGAAAAAATGAAGATATTAGACTATTTTATGATTGCAAATGGTAAAGAATGTGATTAAAGGCTCTTTTCCTATGTCAAAAGTTTTAGTTTTCGAGGGTAATAGCTACGTATGTTGAAAAAATGAAGATATTAGACTATTTTATGATTGCAAATGGTAAAGAATGTGATTAAAGGCTCTTTTCCTATTTCAAAAGTTTTAGTTTTCGAGGGTAATAGCTACGTATGTTGAAAAAATGAAGATATTAGACTATTTTATGATTGCAAATGGTAAAGAATGTGATTAAAGGCTCTTTTCCTATTTCAAAAGTTTTAGTTTTCGAGGGTAATAGCTACGTATGTTGAAAAAATGAAGATATTAGACTATTTTATGATTGCAAATGGTAAAGAATGTGATTAAAGGCTCTTTTCCTATGTCAAAAGTTTTAGTTTTCGAGGGTAATAGCTACGTATGTTGAAAAAATGAAGATATTAGACTATTTTATGATTGCAAATGGTAAAGAATGTGATTAAAGGCTCTTTTCCTATTTCAAAAGTTTTAGTTTTCGAGGGTAATAGCTACGTATGTTGAAAAAATGAAGATATTAGACTATTTTATGATTGCAAATGGTAAAGAATGTGATTAAAGGCTCTTTTCCTATTTCAAAAGTTTTAGTTTTCGAGGGTAATAGCTACGTATGTTGAAAAAATGAAGATATTAGACTATTTTATGATTGCAAATGGTAAAGAATGTGATTAAAGGCTCTTTTCCTATTTCAAAAGTTTTAGTTTTCGAGGGTAATAGCTACGTATGTTGAAAAAATGAAGATATTAGACTATTTTATGATTGCAAATGGTAAAGAATGTGATTAAAGGCTCTTTTCCTATTTCAAAAGTTTTAGTTTTCGAGGGTAATAGCTACGTATGTTGAAAAAATGAAGATATTAGACTATTTTATGATTGCACTGGTAAAGAATGTGATTAAAGGCTCTTTTCCTATTTCAAAAGTTTTAGTTTTCGAGGGTAATAGCTACGTATGTTGAAAAAATGAAGATATTAGACTATTTTATGATTGCAAATGGTAAAGAATGTGATTAAAGGCTCTTTTCCTATTTCAAAAGTTTTAGTTTTCGAGGGTAATAGCTACGTATGTTGAAAAAATGAAGATATTAGACATTTTATGATTGCAAATGGTAAAGAATGTGATTAAAGGCTCTTTTCCTATTTCAAAAGTTTTAGTTTTCGAGGGTAATAGCTACGTATGTTGAAAAAATGAAGATATTAGACTATTTTATGATTGCAAATGGTAAAGAATGTGATTAAAGGCTCTTTTCCTATTTCAAAAGTTTTAGTTTTCGAGGGTAATAGCTACGTATGTTGAAAAAATGAAGATATTAGACTATTTTATGATTGCACATGGTAAAGAATGTGATTAAAGGCTCTTTTCCTATTTCAAAAGTTTTAGTTTTCGAGGGTAATAGCTACGTATGTTGAAAAAATGAAGATATTAGACTATTTTATGATTGCACATGGTAAAGAATGTGATTAAAGGCTCTTTTCCTATTTCAAAAGTTTTAGTTTTCGAGGGTAATAGCTACGTATGTTGAAAAAATGAAGATATTAGACTATTTTATGATTGCAAATGGTAAAGAATGTGATTAAAGGCTCTTTTCCTATTTCAAAAGTTTTAGTTTTCGAGGGTAATAGCTACGTATGTTGAAAAAATGAAGATATTAGACTATTTTATGATTGCAAATGGTAAAGAATGTGATTAAAGGCTCTTTTCCTATTTCAAAAGTTTTAGTTTTCGAGGGTAATAGCTACGTTGTTGTGGAAAAAATGAAGATATTAGACTATTTTATGATTGCAATGGTAAAGAATGTGATTAAAGGCTCTTTTCCTATTTCAAAAGTTTTAGTTTT
This sequence comes from Artemia franciscana, assembly GCF_032884065.1. Classification (NCBI taxonomy): domain Eukaryota; kingdom Metazoa; phylum Arthropoda; class Branchiopoda; order Anostraca; family Artemiidae; genus Artemia; species Artemia franciscana. The sequence goes on from NW_027066415.1 coordinate 18,260, forward strand.
CGAGGGTAATAGCTACGTATGTTGAAAAAATGAAGATATTAGACTATTTTATGATTGCAAATGGTAAAGAATGTGATTAAAGGCTCTTTTCCTATTTCAAAAGTTTTAGTTTTCGAGGGTAATAGCTACGTATGTTGAAAAAATGAAGATATTAGACTATTTTATGATTGCAAATGGTAAAGAATGTGATTAAAGGCTCTTTTCCTATGTCAAAAGTTTTAGTTTTCGAGGGTAATAGCTACGTATGTTGAAAAAATGAAGATATTAGACTATTTTATGATTGCAAATGGTAAAGAATGTGATTAAAGGCTCTTTTCCTATTTCAAAAGTTTTAGTTTTCGAGGGTAATAGCTACGTATGTTGAAAAAATGAAGATATTAG
>NW_027066416.1:0-18681 GCF_032884065.1 Artemia franciscana
ATAGTAGCTATTACCCTCGAAAACTAAAACTTTTGAAATAGGAAAAGAGCCTTTAATCACATTCTTTACCATTGCAATCATAAAATAGTCTAATATCTTCATTTTTTCCACAGACGTAGCTATTACCCTCGAAAACTAAAACTTTTGAAATAGGAAAAGAGCCTTTAATCACATTCTTTACCATGTGCAATCATAAAATAGTCTAATATCTTCATTTTTTCCACATACGTAGCTATTACCCGAAAACTAAAACTTTTGAAATAGGAAAAGAGCCTTTAATCACATTCTTTACCATGTGCAATCATAAAATAGTCTAATATCTTCATTTTTTCCACATACGTAGCTATTACCCTCGAAAACTAAAACTTTTGAAATAGGAAAAGAGCCTTTAATCACATTCTTTACCATGTGCAATCATAAAATAGTCTAATATCTTCATTTTTTCCACAGACATAGCTATTACCCTCGAAAACTAAAACTTTTGAAATAGGAAAAGAGCCTTTAATCACATTCTTTACCATGTGCAATCATAAAATAGTCTAATATCTTCATTTTTTCCACAGACATAGCTATTACCCTCGAAAACTAAAACTTTTGAAATAGGAAAAGAGCCTTTAATCACATTCTTTACCATGTGCAATCATAAAATAGTCTAATATCTTCATTTTTTCCACAGACATAGCTATTACCCTCGAAAACTAAAACTTTTGAAATAGGAAAAGAGCCTTTAATCACATTCTTTACCATGTGCAATCATAAAATAGTCTAATATCTTCATTTTTTCCACATACATAGCTATTACCCTCGAAAACTAAAACTTTTGAAATAGGAAAAGAGCCTTTAATCACATTCTTTACCATGTGCAATCATAAAATAGTCTAATATCTTCATTTTTTCCACAGACGTAGCTATTACCCCCGAAAACTAAAACTTTTGAAATAGGAAAAGAGCCTTTAATCACATTCTTTACCATGTGCAATCATAAAATAGTCTAATATCTTCATTTTTTCACATACGTAGCTATTACCCTCGAAAACTAAAACTTTTGAAATAGGAAAAGAGCCTTTAATCACATTCTTTACCATGTGCAATCATAAAATAGTCTAATATCTTCATTTTTTCACATACGTAGCTATTACCCTCGAAAACTAAAACTTTTGAAATAGGAAAAGAGCCTTTAATCACATTCTTTACCATGTGCAATCATAAAATAGTCTAATATCTTCATTTTTTCCACAGACTAGCTATTACCCTCGAAAACTAAAACTTTTGAAATAGGAAAAGAGCCTTTAATCACATTCTTTACCATGTGCAATCATAAAATAGTCTAATATCTTCATTTTTTCCACACGTAGCTATTACCCTCGAAAACTAAAACTTTTGAAATAGGAAAAGAGCCTTTAATCACATTCTTTACCATTGCAATCATAAAATAGTCTAATATCTTCATTTTTCCAACATACGTAGCTATTACCCTCGAAAACTAAAACTTTTGAAATAGGAAAAGAGCCTTTAATCACATTCTTTACCATGTGCAATCATAAAATAGTCTAATATCTTCATTTTTTCCACAGACGTAGCTATTACCCTCGAAAACTAAAACTTTTGAAATAGGAAAAGAGCCTTTAATCACATTCTTTACCATGTGCAATCATAAAATAGTCTAATATCTTCATTTTTTCCACATACGTAGCTATTACCCTCGAAAACTAAAACTTTTGAAATAGGAAAAGAGCCTTTAATCACATTCTTTACCATGTGCAATCATAAAATAGTCTAATATCTTCATTTTTTCCACATACGTAGCTATTACCCTCGAAAACTAAAACTTTTGAAATAGGAAAAGAGCCTTTAATCACATTCTTTACCATGTGCAATCATAAAATAGTCTAATATCTTCATTTTTTCCACATACGTAGCTATTACCCTCGAAAACTAAAACTTTTGAAATACGGAAAGAGCCTTTAATCACATTCTTTACCATGTGCAATCATAAAATAGTCTAATATCTTCATTTTTTCCACAGACGTAGCTATTACCCTCGAAAACTAAAACTTTTGAAATAGGAAAAGAGCCTTTAATCACATTCTTTACCATTGCAATCATAAAATAGTCTAATATCTTCATTTTTTCCACAGACGTAGCTATTACCCTCGAAAACTAAAACTTTTGAAATAGGAAAAGAGCCTTTAATCACATTCTTTACCATTTGCAATCATAAAATAGTCTAATATCTTCATTTTTCCAACATACGTAGCTATTACCCTCGAAAACTAAAACTTTTGAAATAGGAAAAGAGCCTTTAATCACATTCTTTACCATTTGCAATCATAAAATAGTCTAATATCTTCATTTTTTCCACAGACGTAGCTATTACCCTCGAAAACTAAAACTTTTGAAATAGGAAAAGAGCCTTTAATCACATTCTTTACCATTTGCAATCATAAAATAGTCTAATATCTTCATTTTTTCCAACATACGTAGCTATTACCCTCGAAAACTAAAACTTTTGAAATAGGAAAAGAGCCTTTAATCACATTCTTTACCATTGCAATCATAAAATAGTCTAATATCTTCATTTTTTCCACATACGTAGCTATTACCCTCGAAAACTAAAACTTTTGAAATAGGAAAAGAGCCTTTAATCACATTCTTTACCATGTGCAATCATAAAATAGTCTAATATCTTCATTTTTTCCACAGACGTAGCTATTACCCTCGAAAACTAAAACTTTTGAAATAGGAAAAGAGCCTTTAATCACATTCTTTACCATGTGCAATCATAAAATAGTCTAATATCTTCATTTTTTCCACATACGTAGCTATTACCCTCGAAAACTAAAACTTTTGAAATAGGAAAAGAGCCTTTAATCACATTCTTTACCATGTGCAATCATAAAATAGTCTAATATCTTCATTTTTTCCACATACGTAGCTATTACCCTCGAAAACTAAAACTTTTGAAATAGGAAAAGAGCCTTTAATCACATTCTTTACCATGTGCAATCATAAAATAGTCTAATATCTTCATTTTTTCCACATACGTAGCTATTACCCTCGAAAACTAAAACTTTTGAAATAGGAAAAGAGCCTTTAATCACATTCTTTACCATGTGCAATCATAAAATAGTCTAATATCTTCATTTTTTCCACATACGTAGCTATTACCCTCGAAAACTAAAACTTTTGAAATAGGAAAAGAGCCTTTAATCACATTCTTTACCATGTGCAATCATAAAATAGTCTAATATCTTCATTTTTTCCACAGACATAGCTATTACCCTCGAAAACTAAAACTTTTGAAATAGGAAAAGAGCCTTTAATCACATTCTTTACCATGTGCAATCATAAAATAGTCTAATATCTTCATTTTTTCCAACATACGTAGCTATTACCCTCGAAAACTAAAACTTTTGAAATAGGAAAAGAGCCTTTAATCACATTCTTTACCATGTGCAATCATAAAATAGTCTAATATCTTCATTTTTTCACATACGTAGCTATTACCCTCGAAAACTAAAACTTTTGAAATAGGAAAAGAGCCTTTAATCACATTCTTTACCATGTGCAATCATAAAATAGTCTAATATCTTCATTTTTTCACAGACGTAGCTATTACCCTCGAAAACTAAAACTTTTGAAATAGGAAAAGAGCCTTTAATCACATTCTTTACCATGTGCAATCATAAAATAGTCTAATATCTTCATTTTTTCCACAGACATAGCTATTACCCTCGAAAACTAAAACTTTTGAAATAGGAAAAGAGCCTTTAATCACATTCTTTACCATGTTGCAATCATAAAATAGTCTAATATCTTCATTTTTTCAACACACGTAGCTATTACCCTCGAAAACTAAAACTTTTGAAATAGGAAAAGAGCCTTTAATCACATTCTTTACCATTTGCAATCATAAAATAGTCTAATATCTTCATTTTTTCAACATACGTAGCTATTACCCTCGAAAACTAAAACTTTTGAAATAGGAAAAGAGCCTTTAATCACATTCTTTACCATTGCAATCATAAAATAGTCTAATATCTTCATTTTTTCAACATACGTAGCTATTACCCTCGAAAACTAAAACTTTTGAAATAGGAAAAGAGCCTTTAATCACATTCTTTACCATGTTGCAATCATAAAATAGTCTAATATCTTCATTTTTTCCACATACGTAGCTATTACCCTCGAAAACTAAAACTTTTGAAATAGGAAAAGAGCCTTTAATCACATTCTTTACCATTTGCAATCATAAAATAGTCTAATATCTTCATTTTTTCCAACATACGTAGCTATTACCCTCGAAAACTAAAACTTTTGAAATAGGAAAAGAGCCTTTAATCACATTCTTTACCATTTGCAATCATAAAATAGTCTAATATCTTCATTTTTTCCACATACGTAGCTATTACCCTCGAAAACTAAAACTTTTGAAATAGGAAAAGAGCCTTTAATCACATTCTTTACCATTTGCAATCATAAAATAGTCTAATATCTTCATTTTTTCCACATACGTAGCTATTACCCTCGAAAACTAAAACTTTTGAAATAGGAAAAGAGCCTTTAATCACATTCTTTACCATTTGCAATCATAAAATAGTCTAATATCTTCATTTTTTCCAACATACGTAGCTATTACCCTCGAAAACTAAAACTTTTGAAATAGGAAAAGAGCCTTTAATCACATTCTTTACCATTTGCAATCATAAAATAGTCTAATATCTTCATTTTTTCCAACATACGTAGCTATTACCCTCGAAAACTAAAACTTTTGAAATAGGAAAAGAGCCTTTAATCACATTCTTTACCATTGCAATCATAAAATAGTCTAATATCTTCATTTTTTCCACATACGTAGCTATTACCCTCGAAAACTAAAACTTTTGAAATAGGAAAAGAGCCTTTAATCACATTCTTTACCATTTGCAATCATAAAATAGTCTAATATCTTCATTTTTTCCAACATACGTAGCTATTACCCTCGAAAACTAAAACTTTTGAAATAGGAAAAGAGCCTTTAATCACATTCTTTACCATTTGCAATCATAAAATAGTCTAATATCTTCATTTTTTCCAACATACGTAGCTATTACCCTCGAAAACTAAAACTTTTGAAATAGGAAAAGAGCCTTTAATCACATTCTTTACCATGTGCAATCATAAAATAGTCTAATATCTTCATTTTTTCCAACATACGTAGCTATTACCCTCGAAAACTAAAACTTTTGAAATAGGAAAAGAGCCTTTAATCACATTCTTTACCATGTGCAATCATAAAATAGTCTAATATCTTCATTTTTTCCAACATACGTAGCTATTACCCTCGAAAACTAAAACTTTTGAAATAGGAAAAGAGCCTTTAATCACATTCTTTACCATTTGCAATCATAAAATAGTCTAATATCTTCATTTTTTCAACATACGTAGCTATTACCCTCGAAAACTAAAACTTTTGAAATAGGAAAAGAGCCTTTAATCACATTCTTTACCATGTGCAATCATAAAATAGTCTAATATCTTCATTTTTTCCACATACGTAGCTATTACCCTCGAAAACTAAAACTTTTGAAATAGGAAAAGAGCCTTTAATCACATTCTTTACCATTTGCAATCATAAAATAGTCTAATATCTTCATTTTTTCCAACATACGTAGCTATTACCCTCGAAAACTAAAACTTTTGAAATAGGAAAAGAGCCTTTAATCACATTCTTTACCATTTGCAATCATAAAATAGTCTAATATCTTCATTTTTTCCAACATACGTAGCTATTACCCTCGAAAACTAAAACTTTTGAAATAGGAAAAGAGCCTTTAATCACATTCTTTACCATTTGCAATCATAAAATAGTCTAATATCTTCATTTTTTCAACATACGTAGCTATTACCCTCGAAAACTAAAACTTTTGAAATAGGAAAAGAGCCTTTAATCACATTCTTTACCATTTGCAATCATAAAATAGTCTAATATCTTCATTTTTTCAACATACGTAGCTATTACCCTCGAAAACTAAAACTTTTGAAATAGGAAAAGAGCCTTTAATCACATTCTTTACCATTTGCAATCATAAAATAGTCTAATATCTTCATTTTTTCAACATACGTAGCTATTACCCTCGAAAACTAAAACTTTTGAAATAGGAAAAGAGCCTTTAATCACATTCTTTACCATGTGCAATCATAAAATAGTCTAATATCTTCATTTTTTCAACATACGTAGCTATTACCCTCGAAAACTAAAACTTTTGAAATAGGAAAAGAGCCTTTAATCACATTCTTTACCATTTGCAATCATAAAATAGTCTAATATCTTCATTTTTTCCAACATACGTAGCTATTACCCTCGAAAACTAAAACTTTTGAAATAGGAAAAGAGCCTTTAATCACATTCTTTACCATTTGCAATCATAAAATAGTCTAATATCTTCATTTTTTCAACATACGTAGCTATTACCCTCGAAAACTAAAACTTTTGAAATAGGAAAAGAGCCTTTAATCACATTCTTTACCATGTGCAATCATAAAATAGTCTAATATCTTCATTTTTTCAACATACGTAGCTATTACCCTCGAAAACTAAAACTTTTGAAATAGGAAAAGAGCCTTTAATCACATTCTTTACCATGTGCAATCATAAAATAGTCTAATATCTTCATTTTTTCAACATACGTAGCTATTACCCTCGAAAACTAAAACTTTTGAAATAGGAAAAGAGCCTTTAATCACATTCTTTACCATGTGCAATCATAAAATAGTCTAATATCTTCATTTTTTCAACATACGTAGCTATTACCCTCGAAAACTAAAACTTTTGAAATAGGAAAAGAGCCTTTAATCACATTCTTTACCATGTGCAATCATAAAATAGTCTAATATCTTCATTTTTTCCACAGACTAGCTATTACCCTCGAAAACTAAAACTTTTGAAATAGGAAAAGAGCCTTTAATCACATTCTTTACCATTTGCAATCATAAAATAGTCTAATATCTTCATTTTTTCAACACACGTAGCTATTACCCTCGAAAACTAAAACTTTTGAAATAGGAAAAGAGCCTTTAATCACATTCTTTACCATTTGCAATCATAAAATAGTCTAATATCTTCATTTTTTCAACATACGTAGCTATTACCCTCGAAAACTAAAACTTTTGAAATAGGAAAAGAGCCTTTAATCACATTCTTTACCATTGCAATCATAAAATAGTCTAATATCTTCATTTTTTCCACATACGTAGCTATTACCCTCGAAAACTAAAACTTTTGAAATAGGAAAAGAGCCTTTAATCACATTCTTTACCATTTGCAATCATAAAATAGTCTAATATCTTCATTTTTTCCACAGACGTAGCTATTACCCTCGAAAACTAAAACTTTTGAAATAGGAAAAGAGCCTTTAATCACATTCTTTACCATTTGCAATCATAAAATAGTCTAATATCTTCATTTTTTCCAACATACGTAGCTATTACCCTCGAAAACTAAAACTTTTGAAATAGGAAAAGAGCCTTTAATCACATTCTTTACCATTTGCAATCATAAAATAGTCTAATATCTTCATTTTTTCCACAGACTACTACTTACTAATCTAATATCTTCATTGTTCCAACATACGTAGCTATTACCCTCAAAAACTAAAACTTTTGAAATAGGAAAAGAGCCTTTAATCACATTCTTTACCATTTGCAATCATAAAATAGTCTAATATCTTCATTTTTTCAACATACGTAGCTATTACCCTCGAAAACTAAAACTTTTGAAATAGGAAAAGAGCCTTTAATCACATTCTTTACCATTTGCAATCATAAAATAGTCTAATATCTTCATTTTTCCAACATACGTAGCTATTACCCTCGAAAACTAAAACTTTTGAAATAGGAAAAGAGCCTTTAATCACATTCTTTACCATTTGCAATCATAAAATAGTCTAATATCTTCATTTTTCCAACATACGTAGCTATTACCCTCGAAAACTAAAACTTTTGAAATAGGAAAAGAGCCTTTAATCACATTCTTTACCATTTGCAATCATAAAATAGTCTAATATCTTCATTTTTTCAACATACGTAGCTATTACCTCGAAAACTAAAACTTTTGAAATAGGAAAAGAGCCTTTAATCACATTCTTTACCATTTGCAATCATAAAATAGTCTAATATCTTCATTTTTCAACATACGTAGCTATTACCCTCGAAAACTAAAACTTTTGAAATAGGAAAAGAGCCTTTAATCACATTCTTTACCATTGCAATCATAAAATAGTCTAATATCTTCATTTTTTCAACATACGTAGCTATTACCCTCGAAAACTAAAACTTTTGAAATAGGAAAAGAGCCTTTAATCACATTCTTTACCATGTGCAATCATAAAATAGTCTAATATCTTCATTTTTTCCACAGACTAGCTATTACCCTCGAAAACTAAAACTTTTGAAATTGGAAAAGAGCCTTTAATCACATTCTTTACCATTTGCAATCATAAAATAGTCTAATATCTTCATTTTTTCAACATACGTAGCTATTACCCTCGAAAACTAAAACTTTTGACATAGGAAAAGAGCCTTTAATCACATTCTTTACCATTTGCAATCATAAAATAGTCTAATATCTTCATTTTTTCAACATACGTAGCTATTACCCTCGAAAACTAAAACTTTTGACATAGGAAAAGAGCCTTTAATCACATTCTTTACCATTTGCAATCATAAAATAGTCTAATATCTTCATTTTTTCAACATACGTAGCTATTACCCTCGAAAACTAAAACTTTTGAAATAGGAAAAGAGCCTTTAATCACATTCTTTACCATTTGCAATCATAAAATAGTCTAATATCTTCATTTTTTCAACATACGTAGCTATTAACCTCGAAAACTAAAACTTTTGAAATAGGAAAAGAGCCTTTAATCACATTCTTTGCCATTTGCAATCATAAAATAGTCTAATATCTTCATTTTTCCAACATACTTAGCTATTACCCTCGAAAACTAAAACTTTTGAAATAGGAAAAGAGCCTTTAATCACATTCTTTACCATTTGCAATCATAAAATAGTCTCATATCTTCATTTTTCCAACATACGTAGCTATTACCCTCGAAAACTAAAACTTTTGACATAGGAAAAGGGCCTTTAATCACATTCTTTACCATTGTAATCATAAAATAGTCTAATATCTTCATTTTTTCAACATACGTAGCTATTACCCTCGAAAACTAAAACTTTTGAAATAGGAAAAGAGCCTTTAATCACATTCTTTACCATTTGCAATCATAAAATTGTCTAATATCTTCATTTTTTCCACACACAAAGCTATTACCCTCGAAAACTAAAACTTTTGAAATAGGAAAAGAGCCTTTAATCACATTCTTTACCATGTGCAATCATAAAATTGTCTAATATCTTCATTTTTTCAACATACGTAGGGGAGACCGGGGCGCCTTCGGTCACTTTTTCGATTACCAGCCACCAAGAATTTTACGTTCGTTATTTTGAAAAATCTTGCTGAACGCAGGGAAGAGCAACGTTTGATCTACCAAATCTATTTTGTAGTTTTCTTAGAACTCAACCGGATTGTAAGAAAAAGGTGATCCCGCTGAAGCCCCATTTTGACCGGAGGTGCCCCCAACCCGGGGCACCTTCGGTCGGGCTTGGGGCACCTTCGGTCAGCCTTGCAATTATACGAATTACCTCCGTTATCCTGTCTTTAGATGGCTAAATATACAAAGCTTACTTATGTCTTCGTTTATTGTTTGTAAAAATAAGCCAAAGTAACAAAATCACATCATTTATTACTGTCGGAAGGAAATTTTCGACATCACTTTTGATACAGAGGCAGAGATGGTTGAGTTCAGCGACTTCACTTTTCAGCGGAGATTTGGAAAAAGTGAAAAATCGACGTCGCTGAACTCAATCATCTCTGCGACACGTGCCGTACCCCCACTTCTGCTAGGAATGGGCAATTTCATCTTAACATCCGCCAAATTGACATAGCTTTCATCCACTACTTGTGGGAAAAAAAACTTGCTAGAATCACTGTCCTTTCTGCGAAGGAAACTTACAAAAACTTTACTGTTATCTTTTTCTTTGACGAATCCAACGTAGTGCAGTGAACTGTTCTTGCCTTCGAACTCCACCAACACATAGTCGCCAATACTAAGGGTCCCCAGTGCAAGTGGCTCAGTTAGCTCGTCATCACCGATATGTAGACTATCATCCGTGTCATCATCCAGATGAACTGAAACAACAGATTCTTCATCAGTCGACTGATCGCACAAAGACGTTTGCTGCTTCCTCTTCTGACCCTTGCTTTTCGTTTGACTTGTTGGCTTCTTCATATTTTTTTTCAGCAATCTTGCTTTTGCTTTTGCATCTTTCTCATCTTGCTTTGCTTTCTTAGCCATCATAGCAGCTTCAATTTTATCTTTCTCTGGTGTGTCTGTCAAAACTCTCGATGCACCCTTTTTCCTTCCGCCCCTATTGCTCTGTTTCCTTAGCAATGCCTTTGGATACGGTGGACGTCTTCGGGGGTCAAAGCATTAGAGTAACGAATCTCTGCAGCTGGTGTTGCCGGTGCAGTTGACGGTGACGGGCAAGGATCTAGTAGATCCGATACTGGTGGGCTTCTCTCTGTTGCTGATGGGCACGGCTCTGCCTTAGGACGGTCGCTGACAGACGCAGCATAAAAATCCTCATCAGAAAAAGCATTGCGGTTGAAGGGCCAAATGCCAGGCTTCGAAAACCCAGAAATGATGTTGTTCATGGTCAGTGCATTTGGATAAGCATTTCCTACAAGCTGGGCAATATGGGTGATCTGGATCCTCTGAAACGGATTTGAAGTCATACAATCATGAAAGGCTCTTTTCAAAGCAGACTTCAGTGGTCCATAGATAGTAATATCTAGAGGCTGAAGACGATGACTGCAGTGGGGTGGGAAGGATAGTAAAACAATGCCATTTGCACGGGCGTACATGATAACGTCAAGACCGATGTGGCTCTCATGGTTATCGAGCAATAAGAGGACCGGGCTGTCCTTGGAACATCGAACTTGTATCTTGAAATGTTGTATCGCCTCGTAAAACAATGTTGCAGTCATCCAACCAGTTGTTTGGGCTAGGCCGAGACTTCCTGCAGGGGCCCCAAACATCATATGATCCTTGAACTTTGCTCTGGGGAATACGAAGACTGGTGGCACGGTTCCACCAATAGCATTGACAAAGCAACAAACAGTAACAAGTTCACCCCTTTCAGCTGTGGTAACCTGACCAACCTGCTTGGTACCGGTTTGTGCTATCACCTTGGGGCTGTCAAGTACAGTTGTGACCCCCGTTTCGTCACAGTTCCAAATGCTTTCTCCTGTGAATTTGTATTTGTGCAGGACAGCCTCCAAGTTGTCAAGGAATCTGTCAACATTAGCACGATTGAAGCTCGAGCTGCGAGCTAAGCTAGTGTTCTCTGGCTTTCTGAGAGACAAATCACCTTGCCTTATCATAAAGCCCTTCATCCAGTCTGGCCCAGCCATCTGTGCTTCTTCCCAGTTGTGAGGAACTTTCTTATCTAGTCTTTTTGCATAATCATATGCAAACTTTCGTGTTTGCATCAGGGTCATACCATAATGGACTTTCGAACAATGTTTCAAATAAACAGCAAGCTGGCCCTCTTCATTGGCCGTGAAAACTTTTGCAGTTGACAGTCTCTCTTTTCTTGTCGGAAGAAAAGCACTATTGAATGTGCCACCACTAGAGGTTCCAGAATTAGAGACCCCAGCTTGAATAGGCACTGGTATGCCCCCTTGCTCTTGCTCGCGTAGTTCTTTTGCTCGGCGAACGTTGTCGATAATGGTTAATTTCGGTATTCCGAAAGCTGTTGCAGTACTACGAATTGAAGCTTTGTCCATCAAAACTTTGGAAACAGCAATGTTCATAGCCTCATCTGACACACCCTTCGGGCGTTTTGGAACTCTGTTCCGAACCATAACCAATGATCTGGAAGAAACTTTGAAATTAAGACTTACCGAATTTGGCAGTGTAAAAATGACCTACAGTAAAAGTTTGCGTATGTTTAATAGTGAACCTATTAAACACTGGTATTAAGTTAATATAGAAAATATTATTCATTAGTTTAATTGATTAAAAAAAATTTCACAAAAAGAAGTTTTCCCAGGAAAAGTAAAGAACTACATTAAACCGAAAATGAACATAAATAAAGTCAAATAATTTTTCCGGTGTAAAACTGTTCAAGTCAAACTCAAAACCCGCAAAAACTAAGAGGAGTAAGGCACACACCCCTCCCCCCGCCGTGCCTTCTAAAGACCAGAACATAATTTGCGATCTACTGAAAACAATCGTTACTTCTCCAGTCATTGAAAAAAACACAATCATAGCCAAAATTACTGAAAACAGACTAATGAATGGGTATTGACAGTTTAATAAAAATTACTGATATTCTTCTTTGAAGGTCTTAATAATTTTGCATTTATTAAAGTTAAAAATGAGAAAATATACAAAATGTATTTTGTTTTGATTTAATTCAACACTTCCCTCAACATTCCCTAAAGCTTCACTTGAATGCCCTTGGCATTTTTGGACACCATGGGCGAAACCTGCTCCCCTTTCCTGATAAAAGTACTATACATAAATAATGGGCTAATTGCTTAACTTACTGTCCTTTCTCCAACGACTGCGCGGTGGAGGTTGGGTTTGTTTTTTGGTTTGACATTTTCAGAAGCATAGTTATATGACCTTTCAACTATGCTTAAATGACTATCTCAAAATTTTGATCAGGTGGCTTTGGGTGGAAAAGGGGCTTTTAGGAAACCTATTGAAATTTTGAAACTTTGAAAAAATTTGATTGAAACTTCTATGTTCAAAAGGGCATCACTGCCCTTCTCTCGTTCTGAAAGTAACAAACTCTTTTGGTACACCTTACTTTAGTTCTATGCTGGGAGCATCAATGTTAACCATAATTGAATTGTAGAGAGACCTATCTTTAACTTAAAACTGGTAAGGTTACGTTATTCATCAGGTTGGGGTGCCTCCGGTCAGCGACCGAAGGTGCCCCGTCGTGGACTGACCGAAGGTGCCCCAGCCGCCATTTTGTCAAACTTATTTTCTGACCCGAAAACAGAGAAAGATTTCTCCTTAGAAATACCAAAATCTTCTAGTCCTATCATTTCTATGTGTATATAAATTTAATCATCGAAATCCATGCCAAACAGAAGGGGAAGGCTAGGTTCAAACAGAAGTAGAGAAACTTACTTTTCGCAAAAAAAATGGTACGAAACTCTCTCCAGCTAAACTGGCTGAAGCTAACTGAGGGAAATTTTCTTCGGACATCCGCCTTGTATAAACAACCTCCCCAGTGCCATCTAGCATAAAAATGCGTGAACTCAAAATGAGTTATTGGGGGTGACCGGAGGCACCCCGTGACCGAAGGCGCCCCGGTCTCCCCTAGCTATTACCCTCGAAAACTAAAACTTTTGAAATAGGAAAAGAGCCTTTAATCACATTCTTTACCATTTGCAATCATAAAATAGTCTAATATCTTCATTTTTTCAACATACGTAGCTATTACCCTCAAAAACTAAAACTTTTGAAATAGGAAAAGAGCCTTTAATCACATTCTTTACCATGTGCAATCATAAAATAGTCTAATATCTTCATTTTTTCCACAGACATAGCTATTACCCTCGAAAACTAAAACTTTTGAAATAGGAAAAGAGCCATTAATCACATTCTTTACCATTTGCAATCATAAAATAGTCTAATATCTTCATTTTTTCAACATACGTAGCTATTACCCTCGAAAACTAAAACTTTTGACATAGGAAAAGAGCCTTTAATCACATTCTTCACCATTTGCAATCATAAAATAGTCGAATATCTTCATTTTTTCAACATACGTAGCTATTACCCTCGAAAACTAAAACTTTTGAAATAGGAAAAGAGCCTTTTATCACATTCTTTACCATTTGCAATCATAAAATAGTCTAATATCTTTATTTTTCCAACATACGTAGCTATTACCCTCGAAAACTAAAACTTTTGAAATAGGAAAAGAGCCTTTAATCACATTCTTTACCATATGCAATCATGAAATTGTCTAATATCTTCATTTTTTCAACATACGTAGCTATTACCCTCGAAAACTAAAACTTTTGAAATAGGAAAAGAGCCTTTAATCACATTCTTTACCATTTGCAATCATAAAATAGTCTAATATCTTCATTTTTTCAACATACGTAGCTACTACCCTCGAAAAATAAACCTTTTGACATAGGAAAAGAGCCTTTAATCACATTCTTCACCATTTGCAATCATAAAATAGTCTAATATCTTCATTTTTTCAACATACGTAGCTATTACCCTCGAAAACTAAACCTTTTGACATAGGAAAAGAGCCTTTAATCACATTCTTCACCATTTGCAATCATAAAATAGTCTAATATCTTCATTTTTTCAACATACGTAGCTATTACCCTCGAAAACTAAAACTTTTGAAATAGGAAAAGAGCCTTTAATCACATTCTTTACCATTTGCAATCATAAAATAGTCTAATATCTTCATTTTTCCAACATACGTAGCTATTACCCTCGAAAACTAAAACTTTTGAAATAGGAAAAGAGCCTTTAATCACAATCTTTACCATTTGCAATCATAAAATAGTCTAATATCTTCATTTTTCCAACATACGTAGCTATTACCCTCGAAAACTAATACTTTTGACATAGGAAAAGAGCCTTTAATCACATTCTTTACCATTTGCAATCATAAAATAGTCTAATATCTTCATTTTTTCAACATAAGTAGCTATTACCCTCGAAAACTAAAACTTTTGAAATAGGAAAAGAGCCTTTAATCACATTCTTTACCATTTGTAATCATAAAATAGTCTAATATCTTCATTTTTTCAACATACGTAGCTATTACCCTCGAAAACTAAAACTTTTGACATAGGAAAAGAGCCTTTAATCACATTCTTTACCATTTGCAATCATAAAATAGTCTAATATCTTCATTTTTTCAACATGCATAGCTATTACCCTCGAAAACTAAAACTTTTGACATAGGAAAAGAGCCTTTAATCATATTCTTTACCATGTGCAATCATAAAATTGTCTAATATCTTCATTTTTTCAACATACGTAGCTATTACCCTCGAAAACTAAAACTTTTGAAATAGGAAAAGAGCCTTTAATCACATTCTTTACCATTTGCAATCATAAAATAGTCTAATATCTTCATTTTTTTTAACATACGTAGCTCTTACCCCCGAAAACTAAAACTTTTAAAATAGAAAAAGAGCCTTTAATCACATTCTTTACCATTTGCAATCGTAAAATAGTCTAATATCTTCATTTTTTCAACATACGTAGCTATTACCCTCGAAAACTAAAACTTTTGAAATAGGAAAAGAGCCTTTAATCACATTCTTTACCATGTGCAATCATAAAATAGTCTAATATCTTCATTTTTTCCACAAACTTAGCTATTACCCTCGAAAACTAAAACTTTTGAAATTGGAAAAGAGCCTTTAATCACATTCTTTACCATTTGCAATCATAAAATAGTCTAATATCTTCATTAATTCAACATACGTAGCTATTACCCTTGAAAACTAAAACTTTTGACATAGGAAAAGAGCCTTTAATCACATTCTTTACCATTTGCAATCATAAAATAGTCTAATATCTTCATTTTTTCAACATACGTAGCTATTACCCTCGAAAACTAAAACTTTTGACATAGGAAAAGAGCCTTTAATCACATTCTTTACCATTTGCAATCATAAAATAGTCTAATATCTTCATTTTTTCAACATACGTAGCTATTACCCTCGAAAGCTAAAACTTTTGACATAGGAAAAGAGCCTTTAATCACATTCTTTACAATTTGCAATCATAAAATAGTCTAATATCTTCATTTTTTCAACATACGTAGCTATTAACCTCGAAAACTAAAACTTTTGAAATAGGAAAAGAGCCTTTAATCACATTCTTTACCATTTGCAATCATCAAATAGTCTAATATCTTCATTTTTCCAACATACGTAGCTATTACCCTCGAAAACTAAAACTTTTGAAATAGGAAAAGAGCCTTTAATCACATTCTTTACCATTTGCAATCATAAAATAGTCTAATATCTTCATTTTTCCAACATACGTAGCTATTACCCTCGAAAACTAAAACTTTTGACATAGGAAAAGGGCCTTTAATCACATTCTTTACCATTGTAATCATAAAATAGTCTAATATCTTCATTTTTTCAACATACGTAGCTATTACCCTCGAAAACTAAAACTTTTGAAATAGGAAAAGAGCCTTTAATCACATTCTTTACCATTTGCAATCATAAAATAGTCTAATATCTTCATTTTTTCAACATACGTAGCTATTACCCTCAAAAACTAAAACTTTTGAAATAGGAAAAGAGCCTTTAATCACATTCTTTACCATGTGCAATCATAAAATAGTCTAATATCTTCATTTTTTCCACAGACATAGCTATTACCCTCGAAAACTAAAACTTTTCAAATAGGAAAAGAGCCTTTAATCACATTCTTTACCATTTGCAATCATAAAATAGTCTAATATCTTCATTTTTCCAACATACGTAGCTATTACCCTCGAAAACTAAAATTTTCGAAATAGGAAAAGAGCCTTTAATCACATTCTTTACCATTTGCAATCATAAAATTGTCAAATATCTTCATTTTTTCCACAGACAAAGCTATTACCCTCGAAAACTAAAACTTTTGAAATAAGAAAAGAGCCTTTAATCACATTCTTTACCATATGCAATCATAAAATTGTCTAATATCTTCATTTTTTCACATACGTAGCTATTACCCTCGAAAACTAAAACTTTTGAAATAGGAAAAGAGCCTTTAATCACATTCTTTACCATTTGCAATCATAAAATAGTCTAATATCTTCATTTTTTCAACATACGTAGCTATTACCCTCGAAAACTAAACCTTTTGACATAGGAAAAGAGCCTTTAATCACATTCTTTACCATTTGCAATCATAAAATAGTCTAATATCTTCATTTTTCCAACATACGTAGCTATTACCCTCAGAAACTAAAACTTTTGAAATAGGAAAAGAGCCTTTAATCACATTCTTTACCATTTGCAATCATAAAATAGTCTAATATCTTCATTTTTCCAACATACGTAGCTATTACCCTCGAAAACTAAAACTTTTGACATAGGAAAAGAGCCTTTAATCACATTCTTTACCATTTGCAATCATAAAATAGTCTAATATCTTCATTTTTTCAACATACGTAGCTATTAACCTCGAAAACTAAAACTTTTGAAATAGGAAAAGAGCCTTTAATCACATTCTTTACCATTTGCAATCATAAAACAGTCTAATATCTTCATTTTTTCAACATACGTAGCTATTACCCTCGAAAACTAAAACTTTTGACATAGGAAAAGAGCCTTTAATCACATTCTTTACCATTTGCAATCATAAAACAGTCTAATATCTTCATTTTTTCAACATACGTAGCTATTACCCTCGAAAACTAAAATTTTCGAAATAGGAAAAGAGCCTTTAATCACATTCTTTACCATTTGCAATCATAAAATTGTCAAATATCTTCATTTTTTCCACAGACAAAGCTATTACCCTCGAAAACTAAAACTTTTGAAATAAGAAAAGAGCCTTTAATCACATTCTTTACCATATGCAATCATAAAATTGTCTAATATCTTCATTTTTTCAACATACGTAGCTATTACCCTCGAAAACTAAAACTTTTGAAATAGGAAAAGAGCCTTTAATCACATTCTTTACCATTTGCAATCATAAAATAGTCTAATATCTTCATTTTTTCAACATACGTAGCTATTACCCTCGAAAACTAAACCTTTTGACATAGGAAAAGAGCCTTTAATCACATTCTTTACCATTTGCAATCATAAAATAGTCTAATATCTTCATTTTTCCAACATACGTAGCTATTACCCTCAGAAACTAAAACTTTTGAAATAGGAAAAGAGCCTTTAATCACATTCTTTACCATTTGCAATCATAAAAATAGTCTAATATCTTCATTTTTCCAACATACGTAGCTATTACCCTCGAAAACTAAAACTTTTGACATAGGAAAAGAGCCTTTAATCACATTCTTTACCATTTGCAATCATAAAATAGTCTAATATCTTCATTTTTTCAACATACGTAGCTATTAACCTCGAAAACTAAAACTTTTGAAATAGGAAAAGAGCCTTTAATCACATTCTTTACCATTTGCAATCATAAAATAGTCTAATATCTTCATTTTTTCAACATACGTAGCTATTACCCTCGAAAACTAAAACTTTTGACATAGGAAAAGAGCCTTTAATCACATTCTTTACCATTTGCAATCATAAAATAGTCTAATATCTTCATTTTTTCAACATACATAGCTATTACCCTCGAAAACTAAAACTTTTGACATAGGAAAAGAGCCTTTAATCACATTCTTTACCATTTGCAATCATAAAATTGTCTAATATCTTCATTTTTTCAACATACGTAGCTATTACCCTCGAAAGCTAAAACTTTTGACTTAGGAAAAGAGCCTTTAATCACATTCTTTACAATTTGCAATCATAAAATAGTCTAATATCTTCATTTTTTCAACATACTTAGCTATTAACCTCGAAAACTAAAACTTTTGAAATAGGAA
>NW_027066417.1:0-18638 GCF_032884065.1 Artemia franciscana
GTAAAGAATGTGATTAAAGGCTCTTTTCCTATGTCAAAAGTTTTAGTTTTCGAGGGTAATAGCTACGTATGTTGAAAAAATGAAGATATTAGACTATTTTATGATTGCAAATGGTAAAGAATGTGATTAAAGGCTCTTTTCCTATGTCAAAAGTTTTAGTTTTCGAGGGTAATAGCTACGTATGTTGAAAAAATGAAGATATTAGACTATTTTATGATTGCAAATGGTAAAGAATGTGATTAAAGGCTCTTTTCCTATGTCAAAAGTTTTAGTTTTCGAGGGTAATAGCTACGTATGTTGAAAAAATGAAGATATTAGACTATTTTATGATTGCAAATGGTAAAGAATGTGATTAAAGGCTCTTTTCCTATGTCAAAAGTTTTAGTTTTCGAGGGTAATAGCTACGTATGTTGGAAAAATGAAGATATTAGACTATTTTATGATTGCAAATGGTAAAGAATGTGATTAAAGGCTCTTTTCCTATGGCAAAAGTTTTAGTTTTCGAGGGTAATAGCTACGTATGTTGAAAAAATGAAGATATTAGACTATTTTATGATTGCAATGGTAAAGAATGTGATTAAAGGCTCTTTTCCTATGTCAAAAGTTTTAGTTTTCGAGGGTAATAGCTACGTATGTTGAAAAAATGAAGATATTAGACTATTTTATGATTGCAAATGGTAAAGAATGTGATTAAAGGCTCTTTTCCTATGTCAAAAGTTTTAGTTTTCGAGGGTAATAGCTACGTATGTTGAAAAAATGAAGATATTAGACTATTTTATGATTGCAAATGGTAAAGAATGTGATTAAAGGCTCTTTTCCTATGTCAAAAGTTTTAGTTTTCGAGGGTAATAGCTACGTATGTTGAAAAAATGACGATATTGGACTATTTTATAATTGCAAATGGTAACGAATGTGATTAAAGGCTCTTTTCCTATGTCAAAAGTTTTAGTTTTCGAGGGTAATAGCTACGTATGTTGAAAAAATGAAGATATTAGACTATTTTATGATTGCAAATGGTAAAGAATGTGATTAAAGGCTCATTTCCTATGTCAAAAGTTTTAGTTTTCGAGGGTAATAGCTACGTATGTTGAAAAAATGAAGATATTAGACTATTTAATGATTGCAAATGGTAAAGAATGTGATTAAAGGCTCTTTTCCTATTTCAAAAGTTTTAGTTTTCGAGGGTAATAGCTACGTTTGTTGAAAAAATGAAGATATTAGACTATTTAATGATTGCAAATGGTAAAGAATGTGATTAAAGGCTCTTTTCCTATTTTAAAAGTTTTAGTTTTCGAGGGTAATAGCTACGTATGTTGGAGAAATGAAGATATTAGACTATTTTATGATTGCACATGGTAAAGAATGTGCTTAAAGGCTCTTTTCCTATGTCAAAAGTTTTAGTTTTCGAGGGTAATAGCTACGTATGTTGAAAAAATGAAGATATTAGACTATTTTATAATTGCAAATGGTAACGAATGTGATTAAAGGCTCTTTTCCTATGTCAAAAGTTTTAGTTTTCGAGGGTAATAGCTACGTATGTTGAAAAAATGACGATATTAGACTATTTTATAATTGCAAATGGTAACGAATGTGATTAAAGGCTCTTTTCCTATGTCAAAAGTTTTAGTTTTCGAGGGTAATAGCTACGTATGTTGAAAAAATGAAGATATTAGACTATTTTATAATTGCAAATGGTAACGAATGTGATTAAAGGCTCTTTTCCTATGTCAAAAGTTTTAGTTTTCGAGGGTAATAGCTACGTATGTTGAAAAAATGAAGATATTAGACTATTTTATGATTGCAATGGTAAAGAATGTGATTAAAGGCTCTTTTCCTATTTCAAAAGTTTTCGTTTTCGAGGGTAATAGCTACGTATGTTGGAAAAATGAAGATATTAGACTATTTTATGATTGCACATGGTAAAGAATGTGATTAAAGGCTCTTTTCCTATGTCAAAAGTTTTAGTTTTCGAGGGGAATAGCTACGTATGTTGAAAAAATTAAGATATTAGAGTATTTTATGATTGCAAATGGTAAAGAATGTGATTAAAGGCTCTTTTCCTATGTCAAAAGTTTTAGTTTTCGAGGGTAATAGCTACGTATGTTGAAAAAATGACGATATTGGACTATTTTATAATTGCAAATGGTAACGAATGTGATTAAAGGCTCTTTTCCTATGTCAAAAGTTTTAGTTTTCGAGGGTAATAGCTACGTATGTTGAAAAAATGAAGATATTAGACTATTTTATGATTGCAAATGGTAAAGAATGTGATTAAAGGCTCATTTCCTATGTCAAAAGTTTTAGTTTTCGAGGGTAATAGCTACGTATGTTGAAAAAATGAAGATATTAGACTATTTAATGATTGCAAATGGTAAAGAATGTGATTAAAGGCTCTTTTCCTATTTCAAAAGTTTTAGTTTTCGAGGGTAATAGCTACGTTTGTTGAAAAAATGAAGATATTAGACTATTTTATGATTGCAAATGGTAAAGAATGTGATTAAAGGCTCTTTTCCTATTTCAAAAGTTTTCGTTTTCGAGGGTAATAGCTACGTATGTTGGAAAAATGAAGATATTAGACTATTTTATGATTGCAAATGGTAAAGAATGTGATTAAAGGCTCTTTTCCTATGGCAAAAGTTTTAGTTTTCGAGGGTAATAGCTACGTATGTTGAAAAAATGAAGATATTAGACTATTTTATGATTGCAAATGGTAAAGAATGTGATTAAAGGCTCTTTTCCTATGGCAAAAGTTTTAGTTTTCGAGGGTAATAGCTACGTATGTTGAAAAAATGAAGATATTAGACTATTTTATGATTGCAAATGGTAAAGAATGTGATTAAAGGCTCTTTTCCTATGTCAAAAGTTTTAGTTTTCGAGGGTAATAGCTACGTATGTTGGAAAAATGAAGATATTAGACTATTTTATGATTGCAAATGGTAAAGAATGTGATTAAAGGCTCTTTTCCTATGTCAAAAGTTTGAGTTTTCGAGGGTAATAGCTACGTATGTTGGAAAAATGAAGATATTAGACTATTTTATGATTGCAAATGGTAACGAATGTGATTAAAGGCTCTTTTCCTATGTCAAAAGTTTTAGTTTTCGAGGGTAATAGCTACGTATGTTGAAAAAATGAAGATATTAGACTATTTTATAATTGCAAATGGTAACGAATGTGATTAAAGGCTCTTTTCCTATGTCAAAAGTTTTAGTTTTCGAGGGTAATAGCTACGTATGTTGAAAAAATGAAGATATTAGACTATTTTATGATTGCAAATGGTAAAGAATGTGATTAAAGGCTCATTTCCTATGTCAAAAGATTTAGTTTTCGAGGGTAATAGCTACGTATGTTGAAAAAATGAAGATATTAGACTATTTAATGATTGCAAATGGTAAAGAATGTGATTAAAGGCTCTTTTCCTATTTCAAAAGTTTTAGTTTTCGAGGGTAATAGCTACGTATGTTGGAGAAATGAAGATATTAGACTATTTTATGATTGCACATGGTAAAGAATGTGCTTAAAGGCTCTTTTCCTATGTCAAAAGTTTTAGTTTTCGAGGGTAATAGCTACGTATGTTGAAAAAATGAAGATATTAGACTATTTTATAATTGCAAATGGTAACGAATGTGATTAAAGGCTCTTTTCCTATGTCAAAAGTTTTAGTTTTCGAGGGTAATAGCTACGTATGTTGAAAAAATGACGATATTAGACTATTTTATAATTGCAAATGGTAACGAATGTGATTAAAGGCTCTTTTCCTATGTCAAAAGTTTTAGTTTTCGAGGGTAATAGCTACGTATGTTGAAAAAATGAAGATATTAGACTATTTTATGATTGCAAATGGTAAAGAATGTGATTAAAGGCTCATTTCCTATGTCAAAAGTTTTAGTTTTCGAGGGTAATAGCTACGTATGTTGAAAAAATGAAGATATTAGACTATTTAATGATTGCAAATGGTAAAGAATGTGATTAAAGGCTCTTTTCCTATTTCAAAAGTTTTAGTTTTCGAGGGTAATAGCTACATATGTTGAAAAAATGAAGATATTAGACTATTTTATGATTGCAAATGGTAAAGAATGTGATTAAAGGCTCTTTTCCTATGTCAAAAGTTTTAGTTTTCGAGGGTAATAGCTACGTATGTCGAAAAAATGACGATATTAGACTATTTTATAATTGCAAATGGTAACGAATGTGATTAAAGGCTCTTTTCCTATGTCAAAAGTTTTAGTTTTCGAGGGTAATAGCTACGTGTGTTGAAAAAATGAAGATATTAGACTATTTTATGATTGCAAATGGTAAAGAATGTGATTAAAGGCTCTTTTCCTATTTCAAAAGTGTTAGTTTTCGAGGGTAATAGCTACGTATGTTGAAAAAATGAAGATATTAGACTATTTTATAATTGCAAATGGTAACGAATGTGATTAAACGCTCTTTTCCTATGTCAAAAGTTTTAGTTTTCGAGGGTAATAGCTACGTATGTTGAAAAAATGAAGATATTAGACTATTTTATGATTGCAAATGGTAAAGAATGTGATTAAAGGCTCTTTTCCTATTTCAAAAGTTTTCGTTTTCGAAGGTAATAGCTACGTATGTTGGAAAAATGAAGATATTAGACTATTTTATGATTGCGCATGGTAAAGAATGTGATTAAAGGCTCTTTTCCTATGTCAAAAGTTTTCATACTTTTTCATAAAATCATAAAATAGTTTGACAATGTCAAACTTTTGACATAGGAAAAGAGCCTTTAATCACATTCTTTACCATTTGCAATCATAAAATAGTCTAATATCTTCATTTTTTCAACATACGTAGCTATTACCCTCAAAAACTAAAACTTTTGCCATAGGAAAAGAGCCTTTAAGCACATTCTTTACCATTTGCAATCATAAAATAGTCTAATATCTTCATTTTTTCAACATAAGTAGCTATTACCCTCGAAAACTAAAACTTTTGACATAGGAAAAGAGCCTTTAATCACATTCTTTACCATTTGCAATAAAAAAAAATTTTTTTTTTCATAAAAAAATCATAACATGTCAAAAGTTTTAGTTTTCGAGGGTAATATCTACGTATGTTGAAAAAATGAAGATATTAGACTATTTTATGATTGCAGATGGTAAAGAATGTGATTAAAGGCTCTTTTCCTATGTCAAAAGTTTTAGTTTTCGAGGGTAATATCTACGTATGTTGAAAAAATGAAGATATTAGACTATTTTATGATTGCACATGGTAAAGAATGTGCTTAAAGGCTCTTTTCCTATGGCAAAAGTTTTAGTTTTCGAGGGTAATAGCTACGTATGTTGGAAAAATGAAGATATTAGACTATTTTATGATTGCACATGGTAAAGAATGTGATTAAAGGCTCTTTTCCTATGTCAAAAGTTTTAGTTTTCGAGGGTAATAGCTACGTATGATGAAAAAATGAAGATATTAGACTATTTTATGATTGCAAATGGTAAAGAATGTGATTAAAGGCTCTTTTCCTATTTCAAAAGTTTTAGTTTTCGAGGGTAATAGCTACGTATGTTGAAAAAATGAAGATATTAGACTATTTTATAATTGCAAATGGTAACGAATGTGATTAAAGGCTCTTTTCCTATGTCAAAAGTTTTAGTTTTCGAGGGTAATAGCTACGTATGTTGGAAAAATGAAGATATTAGACTATTTTATGATTGCACATGGTAAAGAATGTGATTAAAGGCTTTTTTCCTATGTCAAAAGTTTTAGTTTTCGAGGGTAATAGCTACGTATGTTGAAAAAATGAAGATATTAGACTATTTTATGATTGCACATGGTAAAGAATGTGATTAAAGGCTCTTTTTCTATGGCAAAAGTCTTAGTTTTCGAGGGTAATAGCTACAGATGTTGAAAAAATGAAGATATTAGACTATTTTATGATTGCAAATGGTAAAGAATGTGCTTAAAGGCTCTTTTCCTATGGCAAAAGTTTTAGTTTTCGAGGGTAATAGCTACGTATGTTGAAAAAATGAAGATATTAGACTATTTTATGATTGCAAATGGTAAAGAATGTGATTAAAGGCTCTTTTCCTATGGCAAAAGTTTTAGTTTTTGAGGGTAATAGCTACGTATGTTGAAAAAATGACGATATTGGACTATTTTATAATTGCAAATGGTAACGAATGTGATTAAAGGCTCTTTTCCTATGTCAAAAGTTTTAGTTTTCGAGGGTAATAGCTACGTATGTTGAAAAAATGAAGATATTAGACTATTTTATGATTGCAAATGGTAAAGAATGTGATTAAAGGCTCATTTCCTATGTCAAAAGTTTTAGTTTTCGAGGGTAATAGCTACGTATGTTGAAAAAATGAAGATATTAGACTATTTAATGATTGCAAATGGTAAAGAATGTGATTAAAGGCTCTTTTCCTATTTCAAAAGTTTTAGTTTTCGAGGGTAATAGCTACGTTTGTTGAAAAAATGAAGATATTAGACTATTTAATGATTGCAAATGGTAAAGAATGTGATTAAAGGCTCTTTTCCTATTTTAAAAGTTTTAGTTTTCGAGGGTAATAGCTACGTATGTTGGAGAAATGAAGATATTAGACTATTTTATGATTGCACATGGTAAAGAATGTGCTTAAAGGCTCTTTTCCTATGTCAAAAGTTTTAGTTTTCGAGGGTAATAGCTACGTATGTTGAAAAAATGAAGATATTAGACTATTTTATAATTGCAAATGGTAACGAATGTGATTAAAGGCTCTTTTCCTATGTCAAAAGTTTTAGTTTTCGAGGGTAATAGCTACGTATGTTGAAAAAATGACGATATTAGACTATTTTATAATTGCAAATGGTAACGAATGTGATTAAAGGCTCTTTTCCTATGTCAAAAGTTTTAGTTTTCGAGGGTAATAGCTACGTATGTTGAAAAAATGAAGATATTAGACTATTTTATAATTGCAAATGGTAACGAATGTGATTAAAGGCTCTTTTCCTATGTCAAAAGTTTTAGTTTTCGAGGGTAATAGCTACGTATGTTGAAAAAATGAAGATATTAGACTATTTTATGATTGCAAATGGTAAAGAATGTGATTAAAGGCTCTTTTCCTATTTCAAAAGTTTTCGTTTTCGAGGGTAATAGCTACGTATGTTGGAAAAATGAAGATATTAGACTATTTTATGATTGCACATGGTAAAGAATGTGATTAAAGGCTCTTTTCCTATGTCAAAAGTTTTAGTTTTCGAGGGGAATAGCTACGTATGTTGAAAAAATTAAGATATTAGAGTATTTTATGATTGCAAATGGTAAAGAATGTGATTAAAGGCTCTTTTCCTATGTCAAAAGTTTTAGTTTTCGAGGGTAATAGCTACGTATGTTGAAAAAATGACGATATTGGACTATTTTATAATTGCAAATGGTAACGAATGTGATTAAAGGCTCTTTTCCTATGTCAAAAGTTTTAGTTTTCGAGGGTAATAGCTACGTATGTTGAAAAAATGAAGATATTAGACTATTTTATGATTGCAAATGGTAAAGAATGTGATTAAAGGCTCATTTCCTATGTCAAAAGTTTTAGTTTTCGAGGGTAATAGCTACGTATGTTGAAAAAATGAAGATATTAGACTATTTAATGATTGCAAATGGTAAAGAATGTGATTAAAGGCTCTTTTCCTATTTCAAAAGTTTTAGTTTTCGAGGGTAATAGCTACGTTTGTTGAAAAAATGAAGATATTAGACTATTTTATGATTGCAAATGGTAAAGAATGTGATTAAAGGCTCTTTTCCTATTTCAAAAGTTTTCGTTTTCGAGGGTAATAGCTACGTATGTTGGAAAAATGAAGATATTAGACTATTTTATGATTGCAAATGGTAAAGAATGTGATTAAAGGCTCTTTTCCTATGGCAAAAGTTTTAGTTTTCGAGGGTAATAGCTACGTATGTTGAAAAAATGAAGATATTAGACTATTTTATGATTGCAAATGGTAAAGAATGTGATTAAAGGCTCTTTTCCTATGGCAAAAGTTTTAGTTTTCGAGGGTAATAGCTACGTATGTTGAAAAAATGAAGATATTAGACTATTTTATGATTGCAAATGGTAAAGAATGTGATTAAAGGCTCTTTTCCTATGTCAAAAGTTTTAGTTTTCGAGGGTAATAGCTACGTATGTTGGAAAAATGAAGATATTAGACTATTTTATGATTGCAAATGGTAAAGAATGTGATTAAAGGCTCTTTTCCTATGTCAAAAGTTTGAGTTTTCGAGGGTAATAGCTACGTATGTTGGAAAAATGAAGATATTAGACTATTTTATGATTGCAAATGGTAACGAATGTGATTAAAGGCTCTTTTCCTATGTCAAAAGTTTTAGTTTTCGAGGGTAATAGCTACGTATGTTGAAAAAATGAAGATATTAGACTATTTTATAATTGCAAATGGTAACGAATGTGATTAAAGGCTCTTTTCCTATGTCAAAAGTTTTAGTTTTCGAGGGTAATAGCTACGTATGTTGAAAAAATGAAGATATTAGACTATTTTATGATTGCAAATGGTAAAGAATGTGATTAAAGGCTCATTTCCTATGTCAAAAGTTTTAGTTTTCGAGGGTAATAGCTACGTATGTTGAAAAAATGAAGATATTAGACTATTTAATGATTGCAAATGGTAAAGAATGTGATTAAAGGCTCTTTTCCTATTTCAAAAGTTTTAGTTTTCGAGGGTAATAGCTACGTATGTTGGAGAAATGAAGATATTAGACTATTTTATGATTGCACATGGTAAAGAATGTGCTTAAAGGCTCTTTTCCTATGTCAAAAGTTTTAGTTTTCGAGGGTAATAGCTACGTATGTTGAAAAAATGAAGATATTAGACTATTTTATAATTGCAAATGGTAACGAATGTGATTAAAGGCTCTTTTCCTATGTCAAAAGTTTTAGTTTTCGAGGGTAATAGCTACGTATGTTGAAAAAATGACGATATTAGACTATTTTATAATTGCAAATGGTAACGAATGTGATTAAAGGCTCTTTTCCTATGTCAAAAGTTTTAGTTTTCGAGGGTAATAGCTACGTATGTTGAAAAAATGAAGATATTAGACTATTTTATGATTGCAAATGGTAAAGAATGTGATTAAAGGCTCATTTCCTATGTCAAAAGTTTTAGTTTTCGAGGGTAATAGCTACGTATGTTGAAAAAATGAAGATATTAGACTATTTAATGATTGCAAATGGTAAAGAATGTGATTAAAGGCTCTTTTCCTATTTCAAAAGTTTTAGTTTTCGAGGGTAATAGCTACATATGTTGAAAAAATGAAGATATTAGACTATTTTATGATTGCAAATGGTAAAGAATGTGATTAAAGGCTCTTTTCCTATGTCAAAAGTTTTAGTTTTCGAGGGTAATAGCTACGTATGTCGAAAAAATGACGATATTAGACTATTTTATAATTGCAAATGGTAACGAATGTGATTAAAGGCTCTTTTCCTATGTCAAAAGTTTTAGTTTTCGAGGGTAATAGCTACGTGTGTTGAAAAAATGAAGATATTAGACTATTTTATGATTGCAAATGGTAAAGAATGTGATTAAAGGCTCTTTTCCTATTTCAAAAGTGTTAGTTTTCGAGGGTAATAGCTACGTATGTTGAAAAAATGAAGATATTAGACTATTTTATAATTGCAAATGGTAACGAATGTGATTAAACGCTCTTTTCCTATGTCAAAAGTTTTAGTTTTCGAGGGTAATAGCTACGTATGTTGAAAAAATGAAGATATTAGACTATTTTATGATTGCAAATGGTAAAGAATGTGATTAAAGGCTCTTTTCCTATTTCAAAAGTTTTCGTTTTCGAAGGTAATAGCTACGTATGTTGGAAAAA
This sequence comes from Artemia franciscana, assembly GCF_032884065.1. Taxonomy (NCBI): domain Eukaryota; kingdom Metazoa; phylum Arthropoda; class Branchiopoda; order Anostraca; family Artemiidae; genus Artemia; species Artemia franciscana. The sequence goes on from NW_027066417.1 coordinate 9,827, forward strand.
TGAAGATATTAGACTATTTTATGATTGCGCATGGTAAAGAATGTGATTAAAGGCTCTTTTCCTATGTCAAAAGTTTTCATACTTTTTCATAAAATCATAAAATAGTTTGACAATGTCAAACTTTTGACATAGGAAAAGAGCCTTTAATCACATTCTTTACCATTTGCAATCATAAAATAGTCTAATATCTTCATTTTTTCAACATACGTAGCTATTACCCTCAAAAACTAAAACTTTTGCCATAGGAAAAGAGCCTTTAAGCACATTCTTTACCATTTGCAATCATAAAATAGTCTAATATCTTCATTTTTTCAACATAAGTAGCTATTACCCTCGAAAACTAAAACTTTTGACATAGGAAAAGAGCCTTTAATCACATTCTTTACCATTTGCAATAAAAAAAAATTTTTTTTTTCATAAAAAAATCATAACATGTCAAAAGTTTTAGTTTTCGAGGGTAATATCTACGTATGTTGAAAAAATGAAGATATTAGACTATTTTATGATTGCAGATGGTAAAGAATGTGATTAAAGGCTCTTTTCCTATGTCAAAAGTTTTAGTTTTCGAGGGTAATATCTACGTATGTTGAAAAAATGAAGATATTAGACTATTTTATGATTGCACATGGTAAAGAATGTGCTTAAAGGCTCTTTTCCTATGGCAAAAGTTTTAGTTTTCGAGGGTAATAGCTACGTATGTTGGAAAAATGAAGATATTAGACTATTTTATGATTGCACATGGTAAAGAATGTGATTAAAGGCTCTTTTCCTATGTCAAAAGTTTTAGTTTTCGAGGGTAATAGCTACGTATGATGAAAAAATGAAGATATTAGACTATTTTATGATTGCAAATGGTAAAGAATGTGATTAAAGGCTCTTTTCCTATTTCAAAAGTTTTAGTTTTCGAGGGTAATAGCTACGTATGTTGAAAAAATGAAGATATTAGACTATTTTATAATTGCAAATGGTAACGAATGTGATTAAAGGCTCTTTTCCTATGTCAAAAGTTTTAGTTTTCGAGGGTAATAGCTACGTATGTTGGAAAAATGAAGATATTAGACTATTTTATGATTGCACATGGTAAAGAATGTGATTAAAGGCTTTTTTCCTATGTCAAAAGTTTTAGTTTTCGAGGGTAATAGCTACGTATGTTGAAAAAATGAAGATATTAGACTATTTTATGATTGCACATGGTAAAGAATGTGATTAAAGGCTCTTTTTCTATGGCAAAAGTCTTAGTTTTCGAGGGTAATAGCTACAGATGTTGAAAAAATGAAGATATTAGACTATTTTATGATTGCAAATGGTAAAGAATGTGCTTAAAGGCTCTTTTCCTATGGCAAAAGTTTTAGTTTTCGAGGGTAATAGCTACGTATGTTGAAAAAATGAAGATATTAGACTATTTTATGATTGCAAATGGTAAAGAATGTGATTAAAGGCTCTTTTCCTATGTCAAAAGTTTTAGTTTTCGAGGGTAATATCTACGTATGTTGAAAAAATGAAGATATTAGACTATTTTATGATTGCAAATGGTAAAGAATGTGATTAAAGGCTCTTTTCCTATGTCAAAAGTTTTAGTTTTCGAGGGTAATATCTACGTATGTTGAAAAAATGAAGATATTAGACTATTTTATGATAGCACATGGTAAAGAATGTGCTTAAAGGCTCTTTTCCTATGGCAAAAGTTTTAGTTTTCGAGGGTAATAGCTACGTATGTTGGAAAAATTAAGATATTAGACTATTTTATGATTGCACATGGTAAAGAATGTGATTAAAGGCTCTTTTCCTATGTCAAAAGTTTTAGTTTTCGAGGGTAATAGCTACGTATGATGAAAAAATGAAGATATTAGACTATTTTATGATTGCAAATGGTAAAGAATGTGATTAAAGGCTCTTTTCCTATTTCAAAAGTTTTAGTTTTCGAGGGTAATAGCTACGTATGTTGAAAAAATGAAGATATTAGACTATTTTATAATTGCAAATGGTAACGAATGTGATTAAAGGCTCTTTTCCTATGTCAAAAGTTTTAGTTTTCTAGGGTAATAGCTACGTATGTTGGAAAAATGAAGATATTAGACTATTTTATGATTGCACATGGTAAAGAATGTGATTAAAGGCTCTTTTCCTATGTCAAAAGTTTTAGTTTTCGAGGGTAATAGCTACGTATGTTGAAAAACTGAAGATATTAGACTATTTTGTGATTGCAAATGGTAAAGAATGTGATTAAAGGCTCTTTTCCTATTTCAAAAGTTTTAGTTTTCGAGGGTAATAGCTACGTATGTTGAAAAAATGAAGATATTAGACTATTTTATAATTGCAAATGGTAACGAATGTGATTAAAGGCTCTTTTCCTATGTCAAAAGTTTTAGTTTTCGAGGGTAATAGCTACGTATGTTGGAAAAAATGAAGATATTAGACTATTTTATGATTGCACATGGTAAAGAATGTGATTAAAGGCTCTTTTCCTATTTCAAAAGTTTTAGTTTTCGAGGGTAATAGCTACGTATGTTGAAAAAATGAAGATATTAGACTATTTTATGATTGCAAATGGTAAAGAATGTGATTAAAGGCTCTTTTCCTATTTCAAAAGTTTTAGTTTTCGAGGGTAATAGCTACGTATGTTGAAAAAATGAAGATATTAGACTATTTTATGATTGCAAATGGTAAAGAATGTGATTAAAGGCTCTTTTCCTATGTCAAAAGTTTTAGTTTTCGAGGGTAATAGCTAATTGTGTTGAAAAAATGAAGATATTAGACTATTTTATGATTGCACATGGTAAAGAATGTGATTAAAGGCTCTTTTCCTATTTCAAAAGTTTTAGTTTTCGAGGGTAATAGCTATAGATGTTGAAAAAATGAAGATATTAGACTATTTTATGATTGCAAATGGTAAAGAATGTGATTAAAGGCTCTTTTCCTATGGCAAAAGTTTTAGTTTTCGAGGGTAATAGCTACGTATGTTGAAAAAATGAAGATATTAGACTATTTTATGATTGCAAATGGTAAAGAATGTGATTAAAGGCTCTTTTCCTATGTCAAAAGTTTTAGTTTTCGAGGGTAATAGCTACGTATGTTGGAAAAATGAAGATATTAGACTATTTTATGATTGCACATGGTAAAGAATGTGATTAAAGGCTCTTTTCCTATTTCAAAAGTTTTAGTTTTCGAGGGTAATAGCTACGTATGTTGAAAAAATGAAGATATTAGACTATTTTATGATTGCAAATGGTAAAGAATGTGATTAAAGGCTCTTTTCCTATTTCAAAAGTTTTAGTTTTCGAGGGTAATAGCTACGTATGTTGAAAAATGAAGATATTAGACTATTTTATGATTGCAAATGGTAAAGAATGTGATTAAAGGCTCTTTTCCTATTTCAAAAGTTTTAGTTTTCGAGGGTAATAGCTACGTATGTTGAAAAAATGAAGATATTAGACTATTTTATGATTGCAAATGGTAAAGAATGTGATTAAAGGCTCTTTTCCTATGTCAAAAGTTTTAGTTTTCGAGGGTAATAGCTACGTATGTTGAAAAAATGAAGATATTAGACTATTTTATGATTGCAAATGGTAAAGAATGTGATTAAAGGCTCTTTTCCTATTTCAAAAGTTTTAGTTTTCGAGGGTAATAGCTACGTATGTTGAAAAAATGAAGATATTAGACTATTTTATGATTGCAAATGGTAAAGAATGTGATTAAAGGCTCTTTTCCTATGTCAAAAGTTTTAGTTTTCGAGGGTAATAGCTACGTATGTTGAAAAAATGAAGATATTAGACTATTTTATGATTGCAAATGGTAAAGAATGTGATTAAAGGCTCTTTTCCTATGTCAAAAGTTTTAGTTTTCGAGGGTAATAGCTACGTATGTTGAAAAAATGAAGATATTAGACTATTTTATGATTGCAAATGGTAAAGAATGTGATTAAAGGCTCTTTTCCTATGTCAAAAGTTTTAGTTTTCGAGGGTAATAGCTACGTATGTTGAAAAAATGAAGATATTAGACTATTTTATGATTGCAAATGGTAAAGAATGTGATTAAAGGCTCTTTTCCTATTTCAAAAGTTTTAGTTTTCGAGGGTAATAGCTACGTATGTTGAAAAAATGAAGATATTAGACTATTTTATGATTGCACATGGTAAAGAATGTGATTAAAGGCTCTTTTCCTATTTCAAAAGTTTTAGTTTTCGAGGGTAATAGCTACGTATGTTGAAAAAATGAAGATATTAGACTATTTTATGATTGCAAATGGTAAAGAATGTGATTAAAGGCTCTTTTCCTATTTCAAAAGTTTTAGTTTTCGAGGGTAATAGCTACGTATGTTGAAAAAATGAAGATATTAGACTATTTTATGATTGCAAATGGTAAAGAATGTGATTAAAGGCTCTTTTCCTATGTCAAAAGTTTTAGTTTTCGAGGGTAATAGCTACGTATGTTGAAAAAATGAAGATATTAGACTATTTTATGATTGCACATGGTAAAGAATGTGATTAAAGGCTCTTTTCCTATGTCAAAAGTTTTAGTTTTCGAGGGTAATAGCTACGTATGTTGAAAAAATGAAGATATTAGACTATTTTATGATTGCAAATGGTAAAGAATGTGATTAAAGGCTCTTTTCCTATGTCAAAAGTTTTAGTTTTCGAGGGTAATAGCTACGTATGTTGAAAAAATGACGATATTGGACTATTTTATGATTGCAAATGGTAAAGAATGTGATTAAAGGCTCTTTTCCTATTTCAAAAGTTTTGGTTTTCGAGGGTAATAGCTACGTATGTTGAAAAAATGAAGATATTAGACTATTTTATGATTGCAAATGGTAAAGAATGTGATTAAAGGCTCTTTTCCTATTTCAAAAGTTTTAGTTTTCGAGGGTAATAGCTACGTATGTTGAAAAAATGAAGATATTAGACTATTTATGATTGCAAATGGTAAAGAATGTGATTAAAGGCTCTTTTCCTATTTCAAAAGTTTTAGTTTTCGAGGGTAATAGCTACGTATGTTGAAAAAATGAAGATATTAGACTATTTTATGATTGCAAATGGTAAAGAATGTGATTAAAGGCTCTTTTCCTATTTCAAAAGTTTTAGTTTTCGAGGGTAATAGCTACGTATGTTGAAAAAATGAAGATATTAGACTATTTTATGATTGCAAATGGTAAAGAATGTGATTAAAGGCTCTTTTCCTATTTCAAAAGTTTTAGTTTTCGAGGGTAATAGCTACGTATGTTGAAAAAATGAAGATATTAGACTATTTTATGATTGCAAATGGTAAAGAATGTGATTAAAGGCTCTTTTCCTATTTCAAAAGTTTTAGTTTTCGAGGGTAATAGCTACGTATGTTGAAAAAATGAAGATATTAGACTATTTTATGATTGCACATGGTAAAGAATGTGATTAAAGGCTCTTTTCCTATGTCAAAAGTTTTAGTTTTCGAGGGTAATAGCTACGTATGTTGAAAAAATGAAGATATTAGACTATTTTATGATTGCACATGGTAAAGAATGTGATTAAAGGCTCTTTTCCTATGTCAAAAGTTTTAGTTTTCGAGGGTAATAGCTACGTATGTTGAAAAAATGAAGATATTAGACTATTTTATGATTGCAATGGTAAAGAATGTGATTAAAGGCTCTTTTCCTATTTCAAAAGTTTTAGTTTTCGAGGGTAATAGCTACGTATGTTGAAAAAATGAAGATATTAGACTATTTTATGATTGCAAATGGTAAAGAATGTGATTAAAGGCTCTTTTCCTATTTCAAAAGTTTTAGTTTTCGAGGGTAATAGCTACGTATGTTGAAAAAATGAAGATATTAGACTATTTTATGATTGCAAATGGTAAAGAATGTGATTAAAGGCTCTTTTCCTATTCAAAAGTTTTAGTTTTCGAGGGTAATAGCTACGTATGTTGAAAAAATGAAGATATTAGACTATTTTATGATTGCAAATGGTAAAGAATGTGATTAAAGGCTCTTTTCCTATTTCAAAAGTTTTAGTTTTCGAGGGTAATAGCTACGTATGTTGGAAAAAATGAAGATATTAGACTATTTTATGATTGCACATGGTAAAGAATGTGATTAAAGGCTCTTTTCCTATGTCAAAAGTTTTAGTTTTCGAGGGTAATAGCTACGTATGTTGAAAAAATGAAGATATTAGACTATTTTATGATTGCAAATGGTAAAGAATGTGATTAAAGGCTCTTTTCCTATTTCAAAAGTTTTAGTTTTCGAGGGTAATAGCTACGTATGTTGAAAAAATGAAGATATTAGACTATTTTATGATTGCAAATGGTAAAGAATGTGATTAAAGGCTCTTTTCCTATGTCAAAAGTTTTAGTTTTCGAGGGTAATAGCTACGTATGTTGAAAAAATGAAGATATTAGACTATTTTATGATTGCAAATGGTAAAGAATGTGATTAAAGGCTCTTTTCCTATGTCAAAAGTTTTAGTTTTCGAGGGTAATAGCTACGTATGTTGAAAAAATGAAGATATTAGACTATTTTATGATTGCAAATGGTAAAGAATGTGATTAAAGGCTCTTTTCCTATGTCAAAAGTTTTAGTTTTCGAGGGTAATAGCTACGTATGTTGAAAAAATGAAGATATTAGACTATTTTATGATTGCAAATGGTAAAGAATGTGATTAAAGGCTCTTTTCCTATTTCAAAAGTTTTAGTTTTCGAGGGTAATAGCTACGTATGTTGAAAAAATGAAGATATTAGACTATTTTATGATTGCAAATGGTAAAGAATGTGATTAAAGGCTCTTTTCCTATGTCAAAAGTTTTAGTTTTCGAGGGTAATAGCTACGTATGTTGAAAAAATGAAGATATTAGACTATTTTATGATTGCAAATGGTAAAGAATGTGATTAAAGGCTCTTTTCCTATTTCAAAAGTTTTAGTTTTCGAGGGTAATAGCTACGTATGTTGAAAAAATGAAGATATTAGACTATTTTATGATTGCAAATGGTAAAGAATGTGATTAAAGGCTCTTTTCCTATTCAAAAGTTTTAGTTTTCGAGGGTAATAGCTACGTATGTTGAAAAAATGAAGATATTAGACTATTTTATGATTGCAAATGGTAAAGAATGTGATTAAAGGCTCTTTTCCTATGTCAAAAGTTTTAGTTTTCGAGGGTAATAGCTACGTATGTTGAAAAAATGAAGATATTAGACTATTTTATGATTGCAAATGGTAAAGAATGTGATTAAAGGCTCTTTTCCTATGTCAAAAGTTTTAGTTTTCGAGGGTAATAGCTACGTATGTTGAAAAAATGAAGATATTAGACTATTTTATGATTGCAAATGGTAAAGAATGTGATTAAAGGCTCTTTTCCTATTTCAAAAGTTTTAGTTTTCGAGGGTAATAGCTACGTATGTTGAAAAAATGAAGATATTAGACTATTTTATGATTGCAAATGGTAAAGAATGTGATTAAAGGCTCTTTTCCTATTTCAAAAGTTTTAGTTTTCGAGGGTAATAGCTACGTATGTTGAAAAAATGAAGATATTAGACTATTTTATGATTGCAAATGGTAAAGAATGTGATTAAAGGCTCTTTTCCTATTTCAAAAGTTTTAGTTTTCGAGGGTAATAGCTACGTATGTTGGAAAAAATGAAGATATTAGACTATTTTATGATTGCACATGGTAAAGAATGTGATTAAAGGCTCTTTTCCTATGTCAAAAGTTTTAGTTTTCGAGGGTAATAGCTACGTATGTTGAAAAAATGAAGATATTAGACTATTTTATGATTGCAAATGGTAAAGAATGTGATTAAAGGCTCTTTTCCTATTTCAAAAGTTTTAGTTTTCGAGGGTAATAGCTACGTATGTTGAAAAAATGAAGATATTAGACTATTTTATGATTGCAAATGGTAAAGAATGTGATTAAAGGCTCTTTTCCTATTTCAAAAGTTTTAGTTTTCGAGGGTAATAGCTACGTATGTTGAAAAAATGAAGATATTAGACTATTTTATGATTGCAAATGGTAAAGAATGTGATTAAAGGCTCTTTTCCTATTTCAAAAGTTTTAGTTTTCGAGGGTAATAGCTACGTATGTTGAAAAAATGAAGATATTAGACTATTTTATGATTGCAAATGGTAAAGAATGTGATTAAAGGCTCTTTTCCTATTTCAAAAGTTTTAGTTTTCGAGGGTAATAGCTACGTATGTTGAAAAAATGAAGATATTAGACTATTTTATGATTGCAAATGGTAAAGAATGTGATTAAAGGCTCTTTTCCTATGTCAAAAGTTTTAGTTTTCGAGGGTAATAGCTACGTATGTTGAAAAAATGAAGATATTAGACTATTTTATGATTGCAAATGGTAAAGAATGTGATTAAAGGCTCTTTTCCTATTTCAAAAGTTTTAGTTTTCGAGGGTAATAGCTACGTATGTTGAAAAAATGAAGATATTAGACTATTTTATGATTGCAAATGGTAAAGAATGTGATTAAAGGCTCTTTTCCTATTTCAAAAGTTTTAGTTTTCGAGGGTAATAGCTACGTATGTTGAAAAAATGAAGATATTAGACTATTTTATGATTGCAAATGGTAAAGAATGTGATTAAAGGCTCTTTTCCTATGTCAAAAGTTTTAGTTTTCGAGGGTAATAGCTACGTATGTTGAAAAAATGAAGATATTAGACTATTTTATGATTGCAAATGGTAAAGAATGTGATTAAAGGCTCTTTTCCTATTTCAAAAGTTTTAGTTTTCGAGGGTAATAGCTACGTATGTTGAAAAAATGAAGATATTAGACTATTTTATGATTGCAAATGGTAAAGAATGTGATTAAAGGCTCTTTTCCTATTTCAAAAGTTTTAGTTTT
>NW_027066418.1:0-18635 GCF_032884065.1 Artemia franciscana
CGAGGGTAATAGCTACGTGTGTTGGAAAAATGAAGATATTAGACTATTTTATGATTGCACATGGTAAAGACAGTGCTTAAAGGCTCTTTTCCTATTTCAAAAGTTTTAGTTTACGAGGGTAATAGCTACGTATGTTGAAAAAATGAAGATATTAGACTATTTTATGATTGCAAATGTTAAAGAATGTGATTAAAGGCTCTTTTCCTATGTCAAAAGTTTTAGTTTTCGAGGGTAATAGCTACGTATGTTGAAAAAATGAAGATATTAAACTATTTTATAATTGCAAATGGTAACGAATGTGATTAAAGGCTCTTTTCCTATGTCAAAAGTTTTAGTTTTCGAGGGTAATAGCTACGTATGTTGAAAAAATGAAGATATTAGACTATTTTATGATTGCAAATGGTAAAGAATGTGATTAAAGGCTCTTTTCCTATGTCAAAAGTTTTAGTTTTCGAGGGTAATAGCTACGTATGTTGGAAAAATGAAGATATTAGACTATTTTATGATTGCACATGGTAAAGAAAGTGCTTAAAGGCTCTTTTCCTATTTCAAAAGTTTTAGTTTTCGAGGGTAATAGCTACGTATGTTGAAAAAATGAAAATATTAGACTATTTTATGATTGCAAATGGTAAAGAATATGATTAAAGGCTCTTTTCCTATGTCAAAAGTTTTAGTTTTCGAGGGTAATAGCTACGTATGTTGAAAAAATGAAGATATTAGACTATTTTATAAATGCAAATGGTAACGAATGTGATTAAAGGCTCTTTTCATATGTCAAAAGTTATAGTTTTCGAGGGTAATAGCTACGTATGTTGAAAAAATGAAGATATTAGACTATTTTATGATTGCAAATGGTAAAGAATGTGATTAAAGGCTCTTTTCCTATGTCAAAAGTTTTAGTTTTCGAGGGTAATAGCTACGTATGTTGAAAAAATGAAGATATTAGACTATTTTATGATTGCAAATGGTAAAGAATGTGATTAAAGGCTCTTTTCCTATGTCAAAAGTTTTAGTTTTCGAGGGTAATAGCTACGTATGTTGGAAAAATGAAGATATTAGACTATTTTATGATTGCACATGGTAAAGAATGTGATTAAAGGCTCTTTTCCTATGTCAAAAGTTTTAGTTTTCGAGGGTAATAGCTACGTATGTTGAAAAAATGAAGATATTAGACTATTTTATGATTGCAAATGGTAAAGAATGTGATTAAAGGCTCTTTTCCTATGTCAAAAGTTTTAGTTTTCGAGGGTAATAGCTACGTATGTTGGAAAAATGAAGATATTAGACTATTTTATAATTGCAATAACGAATGTGATTAAAGGCTCTTTTCCTATGTCAAAAGTTTTAGTTTTCGAGGGTAATAGCTACGTATGTTGGAAAAATGAAGATATTAGACTATTTTATGATTGCACATGGTAAAGAAAGTGCTTAAAGGCTCTTTTCCTATTTCAAAAGTTTTAGTTTTCGAGGGTAATAGCTACGTATGTTGAAAAAATGAAGATATTAGACTATTTTATGATTGCAAATGGTAAAGAATGTGATTAAAGGCTCTTTTCCTATGTCAAAAGTTTTAGTTTTCGAGGGTAATAGCTACGTATGTTGGAAAAATGAAGATATTAGACTATTTTATGATTGCAAATGGTAAAGAATGTGATTAAAGGCTCTTTTCCTATGTCAAAAGTTTTAGTTTTCGAGGGTAATAGCTACGTATGTTGAAAAAATGAAGATATTAGACTATTTTATGATTGCAAATGGTAAAGAATGTGATTAAAGGCTCTTTTCCTATGTCAAAAGTTTTAGTTTTCGAGGGTAATAGCTACGTATGTTGGAAAAATGAAGATATTAGACTATTTTATGATTGCAAATGGTAAAGAAAGGGCTTAAAGGCTCTTTTCCTATTTCAAAAGTTTTAGTTTTCGAGGGTAATAGCTACGTATGTTGAAAAAATGAAGATATTAGACTATTTTATGATTGCAAATGGTAAAGAATGTGATTAAAGGCTCTTTTCCTATGTCAAAAGTTTTAGTTTTCGAGGGTAATAGCTACGTATGTTGGAAAAATGAAGATATTAGACTATTTTATGATTGCAAATGGTAAAGAATGTGATTAAAGGCTCTTTTCCTATGTCAAAAGTTTTAGTTTTCGAGGGTAATAGCTACGTATGTTGAAAAAATGAAGATATTAGACTATTTTATGATTGCAAATGGTAAAGAATGTGATTAAAGGCTCTTTTCCTATGTCAAAAGTTTTAGTTTTTGAGGGTAATAGCTACGTATGTTGAAAAAATGAAGATATTAGACTATTTTATGATTGCAAATGGTAAAGAATGTGATTAAAGGCTCTTTTCCTATGTCAAAAGTTTTAGTTTTCGAGGGTAATAGCTACGTATGTTGAAAAATGAAGATATTAGACTATTTTATGATTGCACATGGTAAAGAATGTGATTAAAGGCTCTTTTCCTATGTCAAAAGTTTTAGTTTTCGAGGGTAATAGCTACGTATGTTGAAAAAATGAAGATATTAGACTATTTTATGATTGCAAATGGTAAAGAATGTGATTAAAGGCTCTTTTCCTATGTCAAAAGTTTTAGTTTTCGAGGGTAATAGCTACGTATGTTGGAAAAATGAAGATATTAGACTATTTTATGATTGCACATGGTAAAGAATGTGATTAAAGGCTCTTTTTCCTATGTCAAAAGTTTTAGTTTTCGAGGGTAATAGCTACGTATGTTGAAAAAATGAAGATATTAGACTATTTTATGATTGCACATGGTAAAGAATGTGCTTAAAGGCTCTTTTCCTATTTCAAAAGTTTTAGTTTTCGAGGGTAATAGCTACGTATGTTGAAAAAATGAAGATATTAGACTATTTTATGATTGCAAATGGTAAAGAATGTGATTAAAGGCTCTTTTCCTATGTCAAAAGTTTTAGTTTTCGAGGGTAATAGCTACGTATGTTGAAAAAATGAAGATATTAGACTATTTTATGATTGCAAATGGTAAAGAATGTGATTAAAGGCTCTTTTCCTATGTCAAAAGTTTTAGTTTTCGAGGGTAATAGCTACGTATGTTGAAAAAATGAAGATATTAGACTATTTTATGATTGCACATGGTAAAGAATGTGATTAAAGGCTCTTTTCCTAGTCAAAAGTTTTAGTTTTCGAGGGTAATAGCTACGTATGTTGAAAAAATGAAGATATTAGACTATTTTATGATTGCAAATGGTAAAGAATGTGATTAAAGGCTCTTTTCCTATGTCAAAAGTTTTAGTTTTCGAGGGTAATAGCTACGTATGTTGGAAAAATGAAGATATTAGACTATTTTATGATTGCACATGGTAAAGAAGTGCTTAAAGGCTCTTTTCCTATTTCAAAAGTTTTAGTTTTCGAGGGTAATAGCTACGTATGTTGAAAAAATGAAGATATTAGACTATTTTATGATTGCAAATGGTAAAGAATGTGATTAAAGGCTCTTTTCCTATGTCAAAAGTTTTAGTTTTCGAGGGTAATAGCTACGTATGTTGAAAAAATGAAGATATTAGACTATTTTATGATTGCAAATGGTAAAGAATGTGATTAAAGGCTCTTTTCCTATGTCAAAAGTTTTAGTTTTCGAGGGTAATAGCTACGTATGTTGAAAAAATGAAGATATTAGACTATTTTATGATTGCAAATGGTAAAGAATGTGATTAAAGGCTCTTTTCCTATGTCAAAAGTTTTAGTTTTCGAGGGTAATAGCTACGTATGTTGAAAAAATGAAGATATTAGACTATTTTATGATTGCAAATGGTAACGAATGTGATTAAAGGCTCTTTTCCTATGTCAAAAGTTTTAGTTTTCGAGGGTAATAGCTACGTATGTTGGAAAAATGAAGATATTAGACTATTTTATGATTGCACATGGTAAAGAATGTGATTAAAGGCTCTTTTCCTATGTCAAAAGTTTTAGTTTTCGAGGGTAATAGCTACGTATGTTGAAAAAATGAAGATATTAGACTATTTTATGATTGCAAATGGTAAAGAATGTGATTAAAGGCTCTTTTCCTATGTCAAAAGTTTTAGTTTTCGAGGGTAATAGCTACGTATGTTGAAAAAATGAAGATATTAGACTATTTTATGATTGCAAATGGTAAAGAATGTGATTAAAGGCTCTTTTCCTATGTCAAAAGTTTTAGTTTTCGAGGGTAATAGCTACGTATGTTGGAAAAATGAAGATATTAGACTATTTTATGATTGCACATGGTAAAGAATGTGATTAAAGGCTCTTTTCCTATGGCAAAAGTTTTAGTTTTCGAGGGTAATAGCTACGTATGTTGAAAAATGAAGATATTAGACTATTTTATGATTGCAAATGGTAAAGAATGTGATTAAAGGCTCTTTTCCTATGTCAAAAGTTTTAGTTTTCGAGGGTAATAGCTACGTATGTTGGAAAAATGAAGATATTAGACTATTTTATGATTGCAATGGTAAAGAAAGTGCTTAAAGGCTCTTTTCCTATTTCAAAAGTTTTCCTTTTCGAGGGTAATAGCTACGTATGTTGGAAAAATGAAGATATTAGACTATTTTATGATTGCAATGGTAAAGAAAGTGCTTAAAGGCTCTTTTCCTATTTCAAAAGTTTTAGTTTTCGAGGGTAATAGCTACGTATGTTGAAAAAATGAAGATATTAGACTATTTTATGATTGCAAATGGTAAAGAATGTGATTAAAGGCTCTTTTCCTATGTCAAAAGTTTTAGTTTTCGAGGGTAATAGCTACGTATGTTGAAAAAATGAAGATATTAGACTATTTTATAATTGCAAATGGTAAAGAATGTGATTAAAGGCTCTTTTCCTATGTCAAAAGTTTTAGTTTTCGAGGGTAATAGCTACGTATGTTGAAAAAATGAAGATATTAGACTATTTTATGATTGCAAATGGTAAAGAATGTGATTAAAGGCTCTTTTCCTATGTCAAAAGTTTTAGTTTTCGAGGGTAATAGCTACGTATGTTGAAAAAATGAAGATATTAGACTATTTTATAATTGCAAATGGTAACGAATGTGATTAAAGGCTTTTTCCTATGTCAAAAGTTTTAGTTTTCGAGGGTAATAGCTACGTATGTTGGAAAAATGAAGATATTAGACTATTTTATGATTGCACATGGTAAAGAAAGTGCTTAAAGGCTCTTTTCCTATTTCAAAAGTTTTAGTTTTCGAGGGTAATAGCTACGTATGTTGAAAAATGAAGATATTAGACTATTTTATGATTGCAAATGGTAAAGAATGTGATTAAAGGCTCTTTTCCTATTTCAAAAGTTTTAGTTTTCGAGGGTAATAGCTACGTATGTTGGAAAAATGAAGATATTAGACTATTTTATGATTGCACATGGTAAAGAATGTGATTAAAGGCTCTTTTCCTATTCAAAAGTTTTAGTTTTCGAGGGTAATAGCTACGTATGTTGAAAAAATGAAGATATTAGACTATTTTATGATTGCAAATGGTAAAGAATGTGATTAAAGGCTCTTTTCCTATGTCAAAAGTTTTAGTTTTCGAGGGTAATAGCTACGTATGTTGAAAAAATGAAGATATTAGACTATTTTATGATTGCACAATGGTAAAGAATGTGATTAAAGGCTCTTTTCCTATGGCAAAAGTTTTAGTTTTCGAGGGTAATAGCTACGTATGTTGAAAAAATGAAGATATTAGACTATTTTATGATTGCAAATGGTAAAGAATGTGATTAAAGGCTCTTTTCCTATGTCAAAAGTTTTAGTTTTCGAGGGTAATAGCTACGTATGTTGAAAAAATGAAGATATTAGACTATTTTATGATTGCAAATGGTAAAGAATGTGATTAAAGGCTCTTTTCCTATGTCAAAAGTTTTAGTTTTCGAGGGTAATAGCTACGTATGTTGGAAAAATGAAGATATTAGACTATTTTATGATTGCAATGGTAAAGAATGTGCTTAAAGGCTCTTTTCCTATTTCAAAAGTTTTAGTTTTCGAGGGTAATAGCTACGTATGTTGAAAAATGAAGATATTAGACTATTTTATGATTGCAAATGGTAAAGAATGTGATTAAAGGCTCTTTTCCTATGTCAAAAGTTTTAGTTTTCGAGGGTAATAGCTACGTATGTTGAAAAAATGAAGATATTAGACTATTTTATGATTGCAAATGGTAAAGAATGTGATTAAAGGCTCTTTTCCTATGTCAAAAGTTTTAGTTTTCGAGGGTAATAGCTACGTATGTTGAAAAAATGAAGATATTAGACTATTTTATGATTGCAAATGGTAAAGAATGTGATTAAAGGCTCTTTTCCTATGTCAAAAGTTTTAGTTTTCGAGGGTAATAGCTACGTATGTTGAAAAAATGAAGATATTAGACTATTTTATGATTGCAAATGGTAAAGAATGTGATTAAAGGCTCTTTTCCTATGTCAAAAGTTTTAGTTTTCGAGGGTAATAGCTACGTATGTTGGAAAAATGAAGATATTAGACTATTTTATGATTGCACATGGTAAAGAATGTGATTAAAGGCTCTTTTCCTATGTCAAAAGTTTTAGTTTTCGAGGGTAATAGCTACGTATGTTGAAAAATGAAGATATTAGACTATTTTATGATTGCAAATGGTAAAGAATGTGATTAAAGGCTCTTTTCCTATTTCAAAAGTTTTAGTTTTCGAGGGTAATAGCTACGTATGTTGAAAAATGAAGATATTAGACTATTTTATGATTGCAAATGGTAAAGAATGTGATTAAAGGCTCTTTTCCTATTCAAAAGTTTTAGTTTTCGAGGGTAATAGCTACGTATGTTGAAAAAATGAAGATATTAGACTATTTTATGATTGCAAATGGTAAAGAATGTGATTAAAGGCTCTTTTCCTATGTCAAAAGTTTTAGTTTTCGAGGGTAATAGCTACGTATGTTGGAAAAATGAAGATATTAGACTATTTTATGATTGCAAATGGTAAAGAATGTGATTAAAGGCTCTTTTCCTATGTCAAAAGTTTTAGTTTTCGAGGGTAATAGCTACGTATGTTGAAAAAATGAAGATATTAGACTATTTTATGATTGCACATGGTAAAGAATGTGATTAAAGGCTCTTTTCCTATGTCAAAAGTTTTAGTTTTCGAGGGTAATAGCTACGTATGTTGAAAAAATGAAGATATTAGACTATTTTATGATTGCAAATGGTAAAGAATGTGATTAAAGGCTCTTTTCCTATGTCAAAAGTTTTAGTTTTCGAGGGTAATAGCTACGTATGTTGGAAAAATGAAGATATTAGACTATTTTATGATTGCAATGGTAAAGAATGTGATTAAAGGCTCTTTTCCTATTTCAAAAGTTTTAGTTTTCGAGGGTAATAGCTACGTATGTTGAAAAAATGAAGATATTAGACTATTTTATGATTGCAAATGGTAAAGAATGTGATTAAAGGCTCTTTTCCTATGTCAAAAGTTTTAGTTTTCGAGGGTAATAGCTACGTATGTTGAAAAAATGAAGATATTAGACTATTTTATGATTGCAAATGGTAAAGAATGTGATTAAAGGCTCTTTTCCTATGTCAAAAGTTTTAGTTTTCGAGGGTAATAGCTACGTATGTTGAAAAAATGAAGATATTAGACTATTTTATGATTGCAAATGGTAAAGAATGTGATTAAAGGCTCTTTTCCTATGTCAAAAGTTTTAGTTTTCGAGGGTAATAGCTACGTATGTTGAAAAAATGAAGATATTAGACTATTTTATGATTGCACATGGTAAAGAATGTGATTAAAGGCTCTTTTCCTATGTCAAAAGTTTTAGTTTTCGAGGGTAATAGCTACGTATGTTGAAAAAATGAAGATATTAGACTATTTTATGATTGCAAATGGTAAAGAATGTGATTAAAGGCTCTTTTCCTATGTCAAAAGTTTTAGTTTTCGAGGGTAATAGCTACGTATGTTGAAAAAATGAAGATATTAGACTATTTTATGATTGCAAATGGTAAAGAATGTGATTAAAGGCTCTTTTCCTATGTCAAAAGTTTTAGTTTTCGAGGGTAATAGCTACGTATGTTGAAAAATGAAGATATTAGACTATTTTATAATTGCAAATGGTAAAGAATGTGATTAAAGGCTCTTTTCCTATGTCAAAAGTTTTAGTTTTCGAGGGTAATAGCTACGTATGTTGAAAAAATGAAGATATTAGACTATTTTATGATTGCAAATGGTAAAGAATGTGATTAAAGGCTCTTTTCCTAATTCAAAAGTTTTAGTTTTCGAGGGTAATAGCTACGTATGTTGGAAAAATGAAGATATTAGACTATTTTATGATTGCACATGGTAAAGAATGTGATTAAAGGCTCTTTTCCTATGTCAAAAGTTTTAGTTTTCGAGGGTAATAGCTACGTATGTTGAAAAAATGAAGATATTAGACTATTTTATGATTGCACATGGTAAAGAAAGTGCTTAAAGGCTCTTTTCCTATTTCAAAAGTTTTAGTTTTCGAGGGTAATAGCTACGTATGTTGAAAAAATGAAGATATTAGACTATTTTATGATTGCACATGGTAAAGAATGTGATTAAAGGCTCTTTTCCTATTTCAAAAGTTTTAGTTTTCGAGGGTAATAGCTACGTATGTTGAAAAAATGAAGATATTAGACTATTTTATGATTGCAAATGGTAAAGAATGTGATTAAAGGCTCTTTTCCTATGTCAAAAGTTTTAGTTTTCGAGGGTAATAGCTACGTATGTTGAAAAATGAAGATATTAGACTATTTTATGATTGCAATGGTAAAGAATGTGATTAAAGGCTCTTTTCCTATGTCAAAAGTTTTAGTTTTCGAGGGTAATAGCTACGTATGTTGAAAAAATGAAGATATTAGACTATTTTATGATTGCAAATGGTAAAGAATGTGATTAAAGGCTCTTTTCCTATGTCAAAAGTTTTAGTTTTCGAGGGTAATAGCTACGTATGTTGAAAAAATGAAGATATTAGACTATTTTATGATTGCAAATGGTAAAGAATGTGATTAAAGGCTCTTTTCCTATGTCAAAAGTTTTAGTTTTCGAGGGTAATAGCTACGTATGTTGAAAAAATGAAGATATTAGACTATTTTATGATTGCAAATGGTAAAGAATGTGATTAAAGGCTCTTTTCCTATGTCAAAAGTTTTAGTTTTCGAGGGTAATAGCTACGTATGTTGAAAAAATGAAGATATTAGACTATTTTATGATTGCAAATGGTAAAGAATGTGATTAAAGGCTCTTTTCCTATGTCAAAAGTTTTAGTTTTCGAGGGTAATAGCTACGTATGTTGGAAAAATGAAGATATTAGACTATTTTATGATTGCAATGGTAAAGAATGTGATTAAAGGCTCTTTTCCTATGTCAAAAGTTTTAGTTTTCGAGGGTAATAGCTACGTATGTTGGAAAAATGAAGATATTAGACTATTTTATGATTGCACATGGTAAAGAATGTGATTAAAGGCTCTTTTCCTATGTCAAAAGTTTTAGTTTTCGAGGGTAATAGCTACGTATGTTGGAAAAATGAAGATATTAGACTATTTTATGATTGCACATGGTAAAGAATGTGATTAAAGGCTCTTTTCCTATTTCAAAAGTTTTAGTTTTCGAGGGTAATAGCTACGTATGTTGAAAAAATGAAGATATTAGACTATTTTATGATTGCACATGGTAAAGAATGTGATTAAAGGCTCTTTTCCTATGTCAAAAGTTTTAGTTTTCGAGGGTAATAGCTACGTATGTTGAAAAAATGAAGATATTAGACTATTTTATGATTGCAAATGGTAAAGAATGTGATTAAAGGCTCTTTTCCTATGTCAAAAGTTTTAGTTTTCGAGGGTAATAGCTACGTATGTTGAAAAAATGAAGATATTAGACTATTTTATGATTGCAAATGGTAAAGAATGTGATTAAAGGCTCTTTTCCTATGTCAAAAGTTTTAGTTTTCGAGGGTAATAGCTACGTATGTTGAAAAAATGAAGATATTAGACTATTTTATGATTGCAAATGGTAAAGAATGTGATTAAAGGCTCTTTTCCTATGTCAAAAGTTTTAGTTTTCGAGGGTAATAGCTACGTATGTTGAAAAAATGAAGATATTAGACTATTTTATGATTGCAAATGGTAAAGAATGTGATTAAAGGCTCTTTTCCTATGTCAAAAGTTTTAGTTTTCGAGGGTAATAGCTACGTATGTTGAAAAAATGAAGATATTAGACTATTTTATGATTGCAAATGGTAAAGAATGTGATTAAAGGCTCTTTTCCTATGTCAAAAGTTTTAGTTTTCGAGGGTAATAGCTACGTATGTTGGAAAAATGAAGATATTAGACTATTTTATGATTGCACATGGTAAAGAATGTGATTAAAGGCTCTTTTCCTATGTTCAAAAGTTTTAGTTTTCGAGGGTAATAGCTACGTATGTTGGAAAAATGAAGATATTAGACTATTTTATGATTGCAAATGGTAAAGAATGTGATTAAAGGCTCTTTTCCTATTTCAAAAGTTTTAGTTTTCGAGGGTAATAGCTACGTATGTTGGAAAAATGAAGATATTAGACTATTTTATGATTGCACATGGTAAAGAATGTGCTTAAAGGCTCTTTTCCTATGTCAAAAGTTTTAGTTTTCGAGGGTAATAGCTACGTATGTTGAAAAAATGAAGATATTAGACTATTTTATGATTGCACATGGTAAAGAATGTGCTTAAAGGCTCTTTTCCTATTTCAAAAGTTTTAGTTTTCGAGGGTAATAGCTACGTATGTTGAAAAAATGAAGATATTAGACTATTTTATGATTGCACATGGTAAAGAATGTGATTAAAGGCTCTTTTCCTATGTCAAAAGTTTTAGTTTTCGAGGGTAATAGCTACGTATGTTGAAAAAATGAAGATATTAGACTATTTTATGATTGCACATGGTAAAGAATGTGATTAAAGGCTCTTTTCCTATGTCAAAAGTTTTAGTTTTCGAGGGTAATAGCTACGTATGTTGAAAAAATGAAGATATTAGACTATTTTATGATTGCAAATGGTAAAGAATGTGATTAAAGGCTCTTTTCCTATGTCAAAAGTTTTAGTTTTCGAGGGTAATAGCTACGTATGTTGAAAAAATGAAGATATTAGACTATTTTATGATTGCAAATGGTAAAGAATGTGATTAAAGGCTCTTTTCCTATTTCAAAAGTTTTAGTTTTCGAGGGTAATAGCTACGTATGTTGAAAAAATGAAGATATTAGACTATTTTATGATTGCAAATGGTAAAGAATGTGATTAAAGGCTCTTTTCCTATGTCAAAAGTTTTAGTTTTCGAGGGTAATAGCTACGTATGTTGAAAAAATGAAGATATTAGACTATTTTATGATTGCAAATGGTAAAGAATGTGATTAAAGGCTCTTTTCCTATTCAAAAGTTTTAGTTTTCGAGGGTAATAGCTACGTATGTTGAAAAAATGAAGATATTAGACTATTTTATGATTGCAAATGGTAAAGAATGTGATTAAAGGCTCTTTTCCTATGTCAAAAGTTTTAGTTTTCGAGGGTAATAGCTACGTATGTTGGAAAAATGAAGATATTAGACTATTTTATGATTGCACATGGTAAAGAATGTGATTAAAGGCTCTTTTCCTATGTCAAAAGTTTTAGTTTTCGAGGGTAATAGCTACGTATGTTGAAAAAATGAAGATATTAGACTATTTTATGATTGCAAATGGTAAAGAATGTGATTAAAGGCTCTTTTCCTATGTCAAAAGTTTTAGTTTTCGAGGGTAATAGCTACGTATGTTGGAAAAATGAAGATATTAGACTATTTTATGATTGCACATGGTAAAGAAAGTGATTAAAGGCTCTTTTCCTATTTCAAAAGTTTTAGTTTTCGAGGGTAATAGCTACGTATGTTGAAAAAATGAAGATATTAGACTATTTTATGATTGCACATGGTAAAGAAAGTGCTTAAAGGCTCTTTTCCTATGTCAAAAGTTTTAGTTTTCGAGGGTAATAGCTACGTATGTTGAAAAAATGAAGATATTAGACTATTTTATGATTGCAAATGGTAAAGAATGTGATTAAAGGCTCTTTTCCTATTTCAAAAGTTTTCGTTTTCGAGGGTAATAGCTACGTATGTTGGAAAAATGAAGATATTAGACTATTTTATGATTGCACATGGTAAAGAATGTGCTTAAAGGCTCTTTTCCTATGGCAGAAGTTTTAGTTTTCGAGGGTAATAGCTACGTATGTTGGAAAAATGAAGATATTAGACTATTTTATGATTGCACATGGTAAAGAATGTGCTTAAAGGCTCTTTTCCTATGTCAAAAGTTTTAGTTTTCGAGGGTAATAGCTACGTATGTTGAAAAAATGAAGATATTAGACTATTTTATGATTGCAAATGGTAAAGAATGTGATTAAAGGCTCTTTTCCTATGTCAAAAGTTTTAGTTTTCGAGGGTAATAGCTACGTATGTTGAAAAAATGAAGATATTAGACTATTTTATGATTGCAAATGGTAAAGAATGTGATTAAAGGCTCTTTTCCTATGTCAAAAGTTTTAGTTTTCGAGGGTAATAGCTACGTATGTTGAAAAAATGAAGATATTAGACTATTTTATGATTGCACATGGTAAAGAATGTGATTAAAGGCTCTTTTCCTATGTCAAAAGTTTTAGTTTTCGAGGGTAATAGCTACGTATGTTGGAAAAATGAAGATATTAGACTATTTTATGATTGCACATGGTAAAGAATGTGATTAAAGGCTCTTTTCCTATGTCAAAAGTTTTAGTTTTCGAGGGTAATAGCTACGTATGTTGGAAAAATGAAGATATTAGACTATTTTATGATTGCACATGGTAAAGAATGTGATTAAAGGCTCTTTTCCTATGTCAAAAGTTTTAGTTTTCGAGGGTAATAGCTACGTATGTTGGAAAAATGAAGATATTAGACTATTTTATGATTGCACATGGTAAAGAATGTGATTAAAGGCTCTTTTCCTATGTCAAAAGTTTTAGTTTTCGAGGGTAATAGCTACGTATGTTGAAAAAATGAAGATATTAGACTATTTTATGATTGCACATGGTAAAGAATGTGATTAAAGGCTCTTTTCCTATTTCAAAAGTTTTAGTTTTCGAGGGTAATAGCTACGTATGTTGAAAAAATGAAGATATTAGACTATTTTATGATTGCACATGGTAAAGAATGTGATTAAAGGCTCTTTTCCTATGTCAAAAGTTTTAGTTTTCGAGGGTAATAGCTACGTATGTTGAAAAAATGAAGATATTAGACTATTTTATGATTGCAAATGGTAAAGAATGTGATTAAAGGCTCTTTTCCTATGTCAAAAGTTTTAGTTTTCGAGGGTAATAGCTACGTATGTTGAAAAATGAAGATATTAGACTATTTTATGATTGCACATGGTAAAGAATGTGATTAAAGGCTCTTTTCCTATGTCAAAAGTTTTAGTTTTCGAGGGTAATAGCTACGTATGTTGAAAAAATGAAGATATTAGACTATTTTATGATTGCAAATGGTAAAGAATGTGATTAAAGGCTCTTTTCCTATGTCAAAAGTTTTAGTTTTCGAGGGTAATAGCTACGTATGTTGAAAAAATGAAGATATTAGACTATTTTATGATTGCAAATGGTAAAGAATGTGATTAAAGGCTCTTTTCCTATGTCAAAAGTTTTAGTTTTCGAGGGTAATAGCTACGTATGTTGAAAAAATGAAGATATTAGACTATTTTATGATTGCAAATGGTAAAGAATGTGATTAAAGGCTCTTTTCCTATGTCAAAAGTTTTAGTTTTCGAGGGTAATAGCTACGTATGTTGGAAAAATGAAGATATTAGACTATTTTATGATTGCACATGGTAAAGAATGTGATTAAAGGCTCTTTTCCTATGTCAAAAGTTTTAGTTTTCGAGGGTAATAGCTACGTATGTTGGAAAAATGAAGATATTAGACTATTTTATGATTGCAAATGGTAAAGAATGTGATTAAAGGCTCTTTTCCTATTCAAAAGTTTTAGTTTTCGAGGGTAATAGCTACGTATGTTGAAAAAATGAAGATATTAGACTATTTTATGATTGCACATGGTAAAGAATGTGATTAAAGGCTCTTTTCCTATGTCAAAAGTTTTAGTTTTCGAGGGTAATAGCTACGTATGTTGAAAAAATGAAGATATTAGACTATTTTATGATTGCAAATGGTAAAGAATGTGCTTAAAGGCTCTTTTCCTATGTCAAAAGTTTTAGTTTTCGAGGGTAATAGCTACGTATGTTGGAAAAATGAAGATATTAGACTATTTTATGATTGCAAATGGTAAAGAATGTGATTAAAGGCTCTTTTCCTATTTCAAAAGTTTTAGTTTTCGAGGGTAATAGCTACGTATGTTGAAAAAATGAAGATATTAGACTATTTTATGATTGCACATGGTAAAGAATGTGATTAAAGGCTCTTTTCCTATGTCAAAAGTTTTAGTTTTCGAGGGTAATAGCTACGTATGTTGAAAAAATGAAGATATTAGACTATTTTATGATTGCAAATGGTAAAGAATGTGATTAAAGGCTCTTTTCCTATGTCAAAAGTTTTAGTTTTCGAGGGTAATAGCTACGTATGTTGAAAAAATGAAGATATTAGACTATTTTATGATTGCAAATGGTAAAGAATGTGATTAAAGGCTCTTTTCCTATGTCAAAAGTTTTAGTTTTCGAGGGTAATAGCTACGTATGTTGAAAAAATGAAGATATTAGACTATTTTATGATTGCAAATGGTAAAGAATGTGATTAAAGGCTCTTTTCCTATGTCAAAAGTTTTAGTTTTCGAGGGTAATAGCTACGTATGTTGAAAAAATGAAGATATTAGACTATTTTATGATTGCACATGGTAAAGAATGTGATTAAAGGCTCTTTTCCTATGTCAAAAGTTTTAGTTTTCGAGGGTAATAGCTACGTATGTTGAAAAAATGAAGATATTAGACTATTTTATGATTGCACATGGTAAAGAATGTGATTAAAGGCTCTTTTCCTATGTCAAAAGTTTTAGTTTTCGAGGGTAATAGCTACGTATGTTGGAAAAATGAAGATATTAGACTATTTTATGATTGCACATGGTAAAGAATGTGATTAAAGGCTCTTTTCCTATGTCAAAAGTTTTAGTTTTCGAGGGTAATAGCTACGTATGTTGAAAAAATGAAGATATTAGACTATTTTATGATTGCAAATGGTAAAGAATGTGAT
This sequence comes from Artemia franciscana, assembly GCF_032884065.1. Taxonomy (NCBI): domain Eukaryota; kingdom Metazoa; phylum Arthropoda; class Branchiopoda; order Anostraca; family Artemiidae; genus Artemia; species Artemia franciscana. The sequence continues at coordinate 15,197 of NW_027066418.1, forward strand.
TAAAGGCTCTTTTCCTATTTCAAAAGTTTTAGTTTTCGAGGGTAATAGCTACGTATGTTGGAAAAATGAAGATATTAGACTATTTTATGATTGCAATGGTAAAGAATGTGATTAAAGGCTCTTTTCCTATGTCAAAAGTTTTAGTTTTCGAGGGTAATAGCTACGTATGTTGAAAAAATGAAGATATTAGACTATTTTATGATTGCAAATGGTAAAGAATGTGATTAAAGGCTCTTTTCCTATGTCAAAAGTTTTAGTTTTCGAGGGTAATAGCTACGTATGTTGAAAAAATGAAGATATTAGACTATTTTATGATTGCAAATGGTAAAGAATGTGATTAAAGGCTCTTTTCCTATGTCAAAAGTTTTAGTTTTCGAGGGTAATAGCTACGTATGTTGGAAAAAATGAAGATATTAGACTATTTTATGATTGCACATGGTAAAGAATGTGATTAAAGGCTCTTTTCCTATGTCAAAAGTTTTAGTTTTCGAGGGTAATAGCTACGTATGTTGAAAAAATGAAGATATTAGACTATTTTATGATTGCAAATGGTAAAGAATGTGATTAAAGGCTCTTTTCCTATGTCAAAAGTTTTAGTTTTCGAGGGTAATAGCTACGTATGTTGAAAAAATGAAGATATTAGACTATTTTATGATTGCAATGGTAAAGAATGTGATTAAAGGCTCTTTTCCTATGTCAAAAGTTTTAGTTTTCGAGGGTAATAGCTACGTATGTTGAAAAAATGAAGATATTAGACTATTTTATGATTGCAAATGGTAAAGAATGTGATTAAAGGCTCTTTTCCTATGTCAAAAGTTTTAGTTTTCGAGGGTAATAGCTACGTATGTTGAAAAAATGAAGATATTAGACTATTTTATGATTGCAAATGGTAAAGAATGTGATTAAAGGCTCTTTTCCTATGTCAAAAGTTTTAGTTTTCGAGGGTAATAGCTACGTATGTTGAAAAATGAAGATATTAGACTATTTTATGATTGCACATGGTAAAGAATGTGATTAAAGGCTCTTTTCCTATGTCAAAAGTTTTAGTTTTCGAGGGTAATAGCTACGTATGTTGAAAAAATGAAGATATTAGACTATTTTATGATTGCAAATGGTAAAGAATGTGATTAAAGGCTCTTTTCCTATGTCAAAAGTTTTAGTTTTCGAGGGTAATAGCTACGTATGTTGAAAAAATGAAGATATTAGACTATTTTATGATTGCACATGGTAAAGAATGTGATTAAAGGCTCTTTTCCTATGTCAAAAGTTTTAGTTTTCGAGGGTAATAGCTACGTATGTTGGAAAAATGAAGATATTAGACTATTTTATGATTGCAATGGTAAAGAATGTTAAAGGCTCTTTTCCTATGTCAAAAGTTTTAGTTTTCGAGGGTAATAGCTACGTATGTTGAAAAAATGAAGATATTAGACTATTTTATGATTGCACATGGTAAAGAATGTGATTAAAGGCTCTTTTCCTATGTCAAAAGTTTTAGTTTTCGAGGGTAATAGCTACGTATGTTGAAAAAATGAAGATATTAGACTATTTTATGATTGCAAATGGTAAAGAATGTGATTAAAGGCTCTTTTCCTATGTCAAAAGTTTTAGTTTTCGAGGGTAATAGCTACGTATGTTGAAAAAATGAAGATATTAGACTATTTTATGATTGCAAATGGTAAAGAATGTGATTAAAGGCTCTTTTCCTATGTCAAAAGTTTTAGTTTTCGAGGGTAATAGCTACGTATGTTGAAAAAATGAAGATATTAGACTATTTTATGATTGCACATGGTAAAGAATGTGATTAAAGGCTCTTTTCCTATGTCAAAAGTTTTAGTTTTCGAGGGTAATAGCTACGTATGTTGAAAAAATGAAGATATTAGACTATTTTATGATTGCAAATGGTAAAGAATGTGATTAAAGGCTCTTTTCCTATGTCAAAAGTTTTAGTTTTCGAGGGTAATAGCTACGTATGTTGAAAAATGAAGATATTAGACTATTTTATGATTGCACATGGTAAAGAATGTGATTAAAGGCTCTTTTCCTATGTCAAAAGTTTTAGTTTTCGAGGGTAATAGCTACGTATGTTGAAAAAATGAAGATATTAGACTATTTTATGATTGCAAATGGTAAAGAATGTGATTAAAGGCTCTTTTCCTATGTCAAAAGTTTTAGTTTTCGAGGGTAATAGCTACGTATGTTGGAAAAATGAAGATATTAGACTATTTTATGATTGCACATGGTAAAGAATGTGATTAAAGGCTCTTTTCCTATGTCAAAAGTTTTAGTTTTCGAGGGTAATAGCTACGTATGTTGAAAAAATGAAGATATTAGACTATTTTATGATTGCAAATGGTAAAGAATGTGATTAAAGGCTCTTTTCCTATGTCAAAAGTTTTAGTTTTCGAGGGTAATAGCTACGTATGTTGAAAAAATGAAGATATTAGACTATTTTATGATTGCAAATGGTAAAGAATGTGATTAAAGGCTCTTTTCCTATGTCAAAAGTTTTAGTTTTCGAGGGTAATAGCTACGTATGTTGAAAAAATGAAGATATTAGACTATTTTATGATTGCAAATGGTAAAGAATGTGATTAAAGGCTCTTTTCCTATGTCAAAAGTTTTAGTTTTCGAGGGTAATAGCTACGTATGTTGAAAAAATGAAGATATTAGACTATTTTATGATTGCACATGGTAAAGAATGTGATTAAAGGCTCTTTTCCTATGTCAAAAGTTTTAGTTTTCGAGGGTAATAGCTACGTATGTTGAAAAAATGAAGATATTAGACTATTTTATGATTGCAAATGGTAAAGAATGTGATTAAAGGCTCTTTTCCTATGTCAAAAGTTTTAGTTTTCGAGGGTAATAGCTACGTATGTTGAAAAAATGAAGATATTAGACTATTTTATGATTGCAAATGGTAAAGAATGTGATTAAAGGCTCTTTTCCTATGTCAAAAGTTTTAGTTTTCGAGGGTAATAGCTACGTATGTTGAAAAAATGAAGATATTAGACTATTTTATGATTGCAAATGGTAAAGAATGTGATTAAAGGCTCTTTTCCTATGTCAAAAGTTTTAGTTTTCGAGGGTAATAGCTACGTATGTTGAAAAAATGAAGATATTAGACTATTTTATGATTGCACATGGTAAAGAATGTGATTAAAGGCTCTTTTCCTATGTCAAAAGTTTTAGTTTTCGAGGGTAATAGCTACGTATGTTGAAAAAATGAAGATATTAGACTATTTTATGATTGCAAATGGTAAAGAATGTGATTAAAGGCTCTTTTCCTATGTCAAAAGTTTTAGTTTTCGAGGGTAATAGCTACGTATGTTGAAAAAATGAAGATATTAGACTATTTTATGATTGCAAATGGTAAAGAATGTGATTAAAGGCTCTTTTCCTATTTCAAAAGTTTTAGTTTTCGAGGGTAATAGCTACGTAT